>NC_081179.1:19055496-19232996 GCF_012432095.1 Onychostoma macrolepis
ATACATTATGCTGTCGACCTTTCTGTTCATTTGTCTCTTTCAAATCACTTAGCATAACCTGCAGAGGATATGAAGCTGATTTACAGATTTCTGCTTTCAGCATCAGTTTATGATGTTAAAGTCCAAAGGTGGACTGTTATCTGGGCTTATTAAAATGTTTATGACACCTTAAATGGCCTTTGAGCACACATTCACTGTTTTATTATATATGGCCTGACACTGGTGTTGATATGGAACTATTTGGATATGCTTTTTATTTCCCCAAAATGTTCATAGTTTACCGAATTATTCATTTATTATGAATATTTTATATTTTTTTAATAATTAAAATGTTGACGCCGTAGGTAATTATTGTTAACACAAAATTAAAATACAAAAATAAAAACTTTACTTTAATAAAAGCACAAACTTTGTATTTGCATAAATTCCTCTGCATTTACATTTTACTTGTTTAATGTATTTGAATAATTAAACATTGTTCTTGTTATTTAGCTGTAAAATATGTTAGTGTTAATTATCCAAGCATGCTTCTTTCTTTCTTTCTTTCTTTCATGCATAATGCCCATTTTATTTACTTGTTTGTTTGTTTGTTTTTAGGCCATTTTATTTGTTTGCTTTGTTCATCCATTCATTTTTGTTTGTTCATTCAGTCAGTGTTATTTATTCATTCATTTATTTATTTTGTTAATTTGTTTGTTTATCCAGCCATTTTACTTATTTGTTACTTTTTGTTTTGTTCATTTATTTCTTTTCAAGCCATTTTATTTGTTTGTTTGTTTTGTTAATTAATTTGTTTGTCTGTCTGTCTGTTCATTCAATCAATTCAATTTGTTAGTTTTTGCGTGTTTGTTTGTTTGTTTATCCCAACCAACCATTTTGTTTGTTTGTTTATTCATTCAATCCATTCAATTTATTTGTTTGTCCAGCCGTTTGTTTGTTTGATTGTTCAGTTTATTTATTTATTTGATTTGTTTATTTAGAAATAAAAACAAGTTTGGCTATTCAGTTTAGCATGCTAACCTCACATTACATTAACTTCATTAACATTCTTATGATAATAATGCACCGACACTCTTGTGTGCTGTAAGGTGACACTGCTACCATGATAAACGTCTTTATCTGAGCTCAGGAACATTAACAGGTCCAGTGGAGCAGATCTGAACTAATGATACTCACAATACAGGAAAATATCCACCTGACCTATTCAGCTAAAAACAACAGCAGACCCAACCAATCTGAGAGACTCTTGACTTACAGCCACACAATAGTTCCTCCTCTCTCTCTGTCTCAGCCTCTCCTCCTCACTCCACCTTCTCCTGACCTTCTGTCTTAGTCTCTCACTCAGTGAGAGAGAGATGTGTTACATCATTGACTGGCCAAAACGCTTCCTCAAAACATTTCTACAGCAGATTAGCCACCATCAGGTAAAAGATGGGCATATGAATGGTTTTCTGATTGTTATTGATGATCTGATCAGAGGTTTGTACGTTTGTGTTGTTCAGGTGGAGCTGCTGATTGATAATGAAGCAGAGAAGGACTATCTGTATGATGTTCTCCGCATGTACCACCAGTAAGTACACTCTAAAATAATTATTTATTTATTTGTTTGTGTTGTTGTTATCTAAAATAAAAAAAAAAAAATATTACTATTGCTCATATTAGGGTTAGCAATTTAAACACACCGCCTAGAAACCACTAGAACAACCTAGCAACCAGAAAATGTAAAAATCGAGTTCTTGTATCACAGTTTGCAGATATTGCACACTTCTTCATTAAAAGGAATATTTTAAAATGTGCTAAGAATATAAATGGTGTCCAAAGGTCTCAGCAGCAGTAGTGTGTACTGGAGTTTTAGAGGTTGATAAATAATGTAATTTTCCATCAGTGGTTCTGGTAATCTGTTGATCAGATGAAAACTGCATGGCACATTCAAAAGGACAAAAGTATTCAGTGTCTGTTTAAGTTTTAGGAATAGGAAATGCTGAATGCATTCCCTCGGCTCTTTATTTGTGATCTTACGTGTAAATCAAGACGTCATTGCTCCGCTGGACTGGAATAAGAGGCTTAATGCAATGGAAAAGTAACTTGGATCAGATAATTTCCTGTCCTCCCTGCATTCAAGGGCAGCCATTCTCCCGCGTCCCTTTGTCTCTGATATCTGAGTCAGGAGTGAAATATCAATGATTCATAGAGCAACTGCCTCCAAATTCATAAGCTGACTTTATGTGGGTATAAAGTGTCATTTTCCACAACAAGCAACATATCAGACTATTTTTGAAATAATTAATATAAGGTAATCTTATAAAATCACAGCAAAAACACATATATATATAATAAGTAGAAATGTCATTGATGCCTTTTATTTTATAATATGTGTGTGTGATTGTGTGCATTGTCCAACTTTCTATGCCAGGCTACAAAAGGAAAAGCCTGATTTTTCTTGAAGCATGCAAAATCCTAGAAAAACAAAACTTGCTATAAATATTAACCAACATTTATGTGTCAGTGCATCGCTATTTTTCATTACAATAGTATACCATTAAAATGCTCTATTTTACAAAGACTTTTTAAATTTATATCATGATGTATTAACTTTCATGATACAGTAATAGGAATGAGGCTGTATTTTGCATTACAGTATTGAGAACTGGTGGTAAAATGTTTTATACATTTTTATAAAATCCCAAATTATTTTATTTTATTTTATAAACTTGTTTGGCAACAGTCATTATTTTAGCAATTTTTTTTGGTGGTACATAATTTAGACACTTCACCCTTAAAGCTAACTTTATTCTATGAACTATTGCCTTATATTGTATGTTCATGATCATTTAACTTTATGGAATGTATTAAATAATGATTGAATAACAGAGATTCAGTATCAAGACAGTATGTTGAATCAGTGTAGTCTAAGAAAAGTTATTTTAATCCACAAACTGTTTGTACTGTTTTAATGTAGCCCTCCTGTTTGCATGTGCTCAATCAGGTCCTGTTTAAATCACTCTGCTCTGCCCTTATAGATCCATGGACATTCCTGTCCTGGTCGGCGACCTGAAGCTGGTGATAAATGAGCCCAAACGTCTTCCGCTGTTTGATGCCATCAGACCCCTGATTCCTCTGAAGCACCAGGTGCAGTACGACCAGCTCACGCCCAAGAGATCCAGGTGAGAGAGGAAACCAGGAACACAGACAATAATGAGGCGATAAAAAGGGGTTAATAGGGTGTGATGCTTCTGAGAAGTATGAAAATGTTTCTGTGCATGAATAGCAGAGCAATAAAGACAGAGAGAAAGAGGACATTGGAAATGAGAGGAGGAGGTAGAATGACAGCACCACTCTCATCTCCAAAGAGAATCATTGTTTTCTCTCATGCTCAGTCAGACGTGGCAAAGGAACAGTGTTATGAGCAAAGAGAGAGGAGCGCTATTCAACCGTGTCTGATGCACAGCACTAATAGGGCCACAATGAACTGGATTCTGTTTCCTCTCATTGTATCTTATGTCTTTCTCAGAGAAAAGAGGATAAAATAATTTTTTTATTTTTTATTATATACATCTGGGTTATTATAGTTAACTGAAACCATGCCACTATTTTGTCCTCTTTTGTTATGAGCAGGAAGTTGAAGGAAGTCCGTCTGGATCGCACACATCCTGAGGGTCTGGGTTTGAGTGTTCGAGGTGGGCTGGAGTTCGGCTGTGGCCTCTTCATATCACAGATAGTCAAAGATGGACAGGCTGGAAATGTCGGCCTGCAGGTAAGAAAATCAAGTTGTTATTGTTATAACTCATATGTATATAAAAAGCATTGCTTTTCAGCAAATAATGTCACATGTACCACGTGTGTGTTGTTGCTAAGTTAAAAAATGTTGACCCAAAGTACACACTATCTTGTCTTAAATTAAATATCTGACAACAGATAATGTTAAACATTCAAAATGATGAGTGTTATTTACAAGGGCTGCACAAAAAACATGACCAGTGCGTCTTCTCTCCACTAGGGGGCGCAATAAGCCTTCCTAAATACTTCCCATTCTCTGATTCCAAACACACTTTACTTGTCCATTACTGTAATCCTTATGATTAATGTTTGTCCTGCAGATAAAGTCAAAGAATTCAAATGCAGCCCTTGTGTTTCGAGTGCAAAATGTGTCTATTCTGGCTGTAATTAAATTGTTACTGGTAGTTTTAGTACTCTGCAGCATGATTTCACCATCCAGCTAGGTTCTTTACAATTACCCCATCAACTTCGGTCAGAAATCTTGGTGTAATCTTTGATGACCAGCTGACCTTCAAAGACCACATTGCTGTGTTTTTTTCAGGTTGGCGATGAGATTGTACGTATTAATGGCTACTCCATCTCCTCCTGCATTCATGAAGAGGTCATCAATCTCATTAAGACCAAGAAGATTGTGTCTCTGAAAGTCCGCCGTAAGATTTTTCAGTTTCATATTGTCATTTGCAGAGCTGAATTAACTGCCTCTAATTCCACTGGGCTTAATCAATTGATTTAGCTCTTAGTTGCAGTGAAACTGTGTCTTCCTTCAGAGAATTAATTATTGGGATTGCCGTTAGCTAAATATTTTAATTATTCATTATTTATCTATGTTTTTTAATTATTCCCATTGTGGCACTCTCTTCACAGACGTGGGAATGATTCCTGTCAAGAGGTAATTTAGTGTTATCAGTCACTTGGAGTATTCTCTGATATGTGGAAAAATTGTATTAATGTTCTCTCTTTCCATAATGATATTGCTAAATTATAAATTTGCCATAATCAGCTCCTCTGAAGACCCTCTGAAGTGGCAGTTTGTGGATCAGTTTGTGTCTGAATCAGGGGTAAGAGTTTCCTTCTTGCAGCATCTTATTTTAAAGTAGCTCAAGTTGTTTTTTTATTTAGTCCTGTTTTTATTGTTTCGTCTCAGGAGAAAAAGACTAGTGTGGCTGGTTTGGCTTCATTTGGAGGGAAAGAAATCAAGGAAAAGAAAGTTTTCCTTAGTTTGGTGGGCACCAAAGGCATGGGAATCAGGTAAGAGAGAGATTGGTTTACTATAACTATAAACACTACTACAGCACACGTTAACTACATTGAAAATTATGAATAAAACCCTTTATTTATTGGAATTATGCCCCCAAATATGAAAAATGCCATGAAGTACACTGCATTTGTCTTTGTACTGAAATGCTTTTGTGTTTCTTGTGTCTTCACAAAAGCCTACTTTGAAACCTATTTTTGTTAGTTTAATCTTGTGACAAAGAATGATTTCCTAAATATGTCTTTTGACTGTCCATTATAGCATATCTAGTGGACCAACACAGAAACCAGGCATCTATGTGAGCAATGTGAAGCCGGGATCAGTCTCAGCCGAAGTGGGCTTACAGGTCATTTCATTTAAGTCCCAGATTGAACTGCATTAACAGACCATTACTGTTTGATTTTAGCGTAGTGGCACTCTAATATGCGTGTGATTGTGTGGTTGTAGGTTGGCGACCAGATTGTGGAGGTCAATGGGGTGGATTTCACCAACCTCAGTCATCAAGAAGTGAGCAGGATCTTGCTGAAAATGTCAAACAGTTAATTAAGAACCCCTCTGCATAGTTAAACTGTTAACCGTGTTGGCTAATGTGTGTGTTTTTAGGCAGTGCGAGTGTTAAAGAGCAGCAGGAGTCTAACCATCACTGTCCTCACTGGAGCTGTAAGTTCACTGAGAGCCCACTAACACATTTTTGCCATCAGAACATCTCAAAGACCCACCACAATGCTTTTATCTCTCCTTGAAGGGCTGTGTGGAAAAGAAAACTATTTGCATAGTACAAAGCTGTTTTAACTGACAGCTGTATATGAGGGCAATACATTGCGGAGATGTTGTTTGTATTGTACTGTAAACCTCTTCATTATTTATTGGTGTGTTTGTCTTTAACTCGTACTTTTGCACTTTAGAGATGGTAATAATGTAGGAGTTTCACAACATAAGCTTTTTTACTTCACGTCTATGATCTGTAGAATATATAATGGATTGTATGGGTGTATGTGCACATATTTCTGTGAAAGTATTGATTTGTCTATACTGTATGTTTCAGGGAAGAGAGCTGTTTATGACGGATGAGGAGCGGCTGGCAGCTGAAGCTCGTCGTGAGCTTGAAAGACAAGAGCTAATGCATCAGAAGAGAGTGGCATTAGAGACCAACAAAATCATCAAAGAACAGCAGGAGAAAGAACGCCAGTCAGTGAAAAAACAAACAAAAAACATACACAAGCAGTTAAACCTACTTTACATTGATGCATGATTTCTTAAAATGTACCTTTTATTATAAAAATATTGGGTACTGTTCTCTTGTGGTTGAAACAAAAATAAATATCAACTTTATAATGGTTTTCATTATTAAAATGCTGTATATTTTACATTACATAATGTATCTATACGTACTTTCATGATGTTAGTAATCTGATGAATCATAACCGCTTATGAAAAGGTGACAGATAATTAAAATTTCAGCATTAAATCTGCATGAATATGTTATCAATTTTGTTGTTTCATATGTGCAATATTTTGCAGGAGGAAGATGGAGATATCACAGAAGACTGCAGAGGAAGAAGAACGCCATCGCAAAGAGATGGAGAGGTAACGTGTAATGTTGCCAAGCAAAAACATCTTCAAAGTAAATAGACATCAGAAGTCGAGAAAATTGATGTTGATGAAAGCAGAGCTGTGAGGAATGGAAGTACAGATTGTTGTATATGTACTATAGGTCTAGTTTTCACAGCCTATTGGTTTTGGTCCAGTGGAAATGTGTTTATTTTAAGGTCTTTTAACTAATTGCTAATTAGCATGCATATTAATAAAATATTAGCCATTTATTAGTAGTAATTAAGCACATATTAATGCCTTATTCTACATGACCTTATTCTACATCCCTAATCCTACCTAATACCTAAACGTAACAACTACCTTAATAAGCAGCAAATTAGGAATTTATTGATGGAAAAGTCATAGTTAATAGTTGATAAGTGTTCCCCATTCTAAAGTGTTACCAAACTTTGTTGTATAATAAAGATGATGCTGAGAATTTTAACAAATTTAATTTATTGTTAAATGCAAAAGAAAAAAAATGCAACTTCTTGAAATTTTTGTTGAGTGTTTTGATGTTCATTCCAAATATATATCTCCTCAGAAATTATTTAGCAAACTTGTCAGGATAGATGTCCATTGAATGTATGTGTGTCTCAGAATTGAATCCGCGGAAAAGAAGCACCACAAAGAGTGGGAAGAAGATTGGGGTTCCAAAGAAAAATCCAAATCTCCTTCCCCCTCCCCCTCCCCCCCACCACCTGCACGTAACACACCTTCACCCAAACCCAAAACCTCCAGTAAGTTGACAATACCTACAAAACCTCTCCAGTGCATGAACTTTGAATGCCCTCAGTAGAACTACGTTATTCTCTAAAGATCAAACAACATGTTACCCTTTCCCAAAAGGTACCCATAATGCACTTTGCATTGATGTTACTCCTTTCTCCTCTGCATGAACAGATGTGCATTTATGTTGTGAATGCATCATCTCTTTGTGTGATCTTTGTCTTTCTGTCTGATCTTTTGCCTTCTTGTTGTGCCTTGTTTATCAATTCCTGGTTCAATCAGCTGCTGAGTCCGATGAAGAAGAGACCGGAGAAGTAAGTAAATTCAGATGGCTTTACAGACAAAGACACCCTTTGACAAACTTACCCTTTTTTGAGACCTTTCAACTGCATGTAGACTATCTTCCTTGTTTTTTTGTTTTTTGTTTGTTTGGTTGGATCTTTTGGTAGCTTTTAGATGAATGAATCTGCAGAATACACCATATCATGGTTGAGTTTTGCATGGGACTTAATGTATCATTCTTGCTCTCTTAGCGTTCGGTTGGTTCTACCGTTACGAAGGAAAGTTGCCTACACTCAAAAAGGTACACTGTGTGCAAGCATGTTGTGCTGGTTTGGTGTGCTAGAACTATGGAATACGTTGTTCATCTTGGAGATATGCCCAAAGTTATGGTTTGCATGGAAGTTGGATTGACCTTGGTGCAAAGTCCACCAGGTGTTCTCAAATTACTTTGGATATTTAGAAAGGAAAAGAGACCAAAAAGAAGAAGAAGATGTCCAAGACTGACACTCTCCCAGCTGAGAAAAAGAACAAGAAAGAGATGGAGTTTGAGCTGAAACTTGCAAAGGAGAAGGAAGAGATACTTGAGCGGGAGAAGCAGATGAAAATCAGCAGACTTCTGCAAGAGGTATCAGAATTTTCCCAGTGAGGTTACAGTAGGGTTTTTTGACTCAGATTGTACTCCTTGTTTAATTGTGTCTAATTGATTCAGTCTCCTTGGCACTTGACCTTTATTAGTCGAATGCACCCATGTGAACAGCTGTACCCTTTCCAGTGGCAGTCCAACAAGTTCTCATTGGTATATCAAAATGTCCATGTTTGGGTCTGGCTTTACTAATTCAACCAGGTGTCAGAAACTGAGAGGGAAGATCTGGAAGAGTCGGAGAAGGTGCAGCATTGGGTGGAGAGGCTCTGTCAAACCAGATTAGAGCAAATCTCCTCAGTTGAAAATGATTCTCCAGAGGTAAAATCTATCCAGTTCCAATCCAAAATCCTGATGTGTGTTGTTCTTCTAGTCCATAGTTCTTTTCAGTTCTAAGCAATTAAAATGTACATTCAGATGTCTCCAACCCGTTCCCCCTCGTCAACTGGTCCCACCAATCGGAGGTTCCCTGGAGGATTGACCTTGGCCACTACTGACCTTGATGACATCAATTTAGATGATGTGGACCAGAGTCTAAGGCAACCTTTGAAAAGACTAGCCCCAACCCCACCTACATCCAACCAAGCTCCCCGTCCCTTACCACTCCCTCCACCCTCACCCCGTCTTTACCACACATCCAACTATCGCCCTCCATCTCCAAGAACACAGCTCCCAATGCAACCCAGTCCCAGACCAGCCCCTCAACGCCCACCTTCTCCACCAGCCACTAGGGTACCCCCTTCCTCAATAGGTCGTAGCCGACAACCTCCTGCCACCCCACTATTCTCCTCCAGGGGTCTGTCCTCATCTCAGCCACCTCCCCCGCCACCACCTCCTCCCCCTCCACCACCACCACCTCCTCCTCCACCACCTCCTCCACCCCTGCACATGGAGGACAAGTACCATGTAGGGCCGTCCAACTATCCCCGCTCCCCAAGCTTATCCGAACAGGGAAGCAGGTTTGGGGACAATGGTTACCGACAGAGAGGGGGCTTCCACTCCACCATTCCCAGTGATCTCTCACGCCCACCCAGCCCGAAGGCTGACTACAACTTTACGGTTAGCATAGTTAATGCATTTAGCAGTGAGAGACTTGATTATGTATGTCGTATAGGGGTGGGAATCTTTAGGCACATCACATTTCAATCCAATTTGATTCCAAAATTGATTCCATCACACATGAATATTGCTGTCTTCACTGAACAACACTGCAATTTTACCCACCTCTTATGTTGTACATACATGCGTGCATGCCTTGAGTGTGGTGTTTTGCAGATGAGGTTAACCATTCTTAATTTCTCATTAAAGTTGTTTGTCAGGAAACAGATAATCATTTTGGGAAAAAAGCATGCTGTCATTCGGTTTGATGATCTTGAAGGGGTAGTGATTCCTATCATTGTTAGACTGTTGAATACTTTATCCTTGTGGCACAGGTGAAGAGAAACACATCTCATGCTAGCAGGATATCCACCTCTAATAATCCAATGGTGAGTCCTCAGTTTGTAAATGGTACATGCTGCTCTGGATCTTCTGCTCCATTTTTAGCACAAATCAGGCTTGCCATGCTTGTGTAACATGTGTAATGTCAGCTAAATGCAAACTAGCATCTCTTTGAGGAGGAAATATCTTCCAAAAGCTCTCCATGCCTATATTAGGAGATTACTCTGGCACAACCTACAAGAAGTGCATTTCTAATTGAATATAGTTGGCACATATCTTATACGCTCTCAAAAAATAGGGTACTGTCACTGGGGCAGTACCATTTCATAAGGTACCAATATGTACACTTCAGGTACTAATATGTACCATTTAATGGTAAATAAGGTATAAATATGTACCATTTTACCTGAGAGATGGGGGCGGGGGAGTTCTAAATCCATAACTCTTTGAACTGTTTTATAGATATACATACCTCCTCTATGCATAGGATTTACTTGGGAAGTAATGCAATTTAAAAAGCCATTTCACAGAACAGTCATCATTACTAGAAAGATAATGACTGACATTTTTCATGAAAATCACCTTTTGTTGAATGTGAAAGTTGCAATTCAGTATTTGTGCTATATGAAAGGTTCCTAAAGTCTTGTGCTGTGTGGTTTAGATTGCGTGATTCTTGAAGGTAGATCATGCCCTGACCTTAAGTTTGTGTCCCTTACTGCTAACCTCTACATAGAAAATTGCCCCCAGCCCTCCAAACCAGCGGAGACAGATAAACCCTGTCATGTCCAAACCCGTCATGCTACCAAGTCAGACCTCACATAGACCCACACTTCGCTCTGAGACCATGGTAAGATGGCAAGTACCTGTGTGTGTACGTGCAATGATGATGCATGCATAAGATACTCATTGGTTGGATTGCTGTTTGACTCACTGATTATAATGAGTTTTTCAAACTCAAGAGGAACAAATAGATGTTGCTTTTACTGATTGCCCTGATTAGGAAGGCGGAAACAGAAGGACTGAAGGGGAGAGAGGTGAAATGGAGATTTACCTCCATTTTTTCATCTGCGCACACAATGAGACTTTCAGCATTAAAATGTCTTTGATTGATCAATCAGACAGACCTAGTCCTGCTCTCCCCTTCCTCCTCCAGATAGTCAGTCCTGCTCCATCACATCACAAAAGAAGCTAATCGATCTGCCCTGCCCTTGTGCCTCCTTAATTAAATGAAAAGGTGCTTGCCAATTATGTGATTGTTTTAGAAGGGTAACAAGAAGGGCGAGAAGGGAGAAGACCTTTTTGCCTTAAGGTGTCTATTCAGTCTTTATTTATTATTGTTAAATGTGTTTGCTGAGGCTCAGGGTTAGAGATTTGATCAAGATTACAGTGGTTTTGTTGTTGTTGTTGTTGTTTTTTAAATCACTAGGACCTATTTCTCAATACTTAGGTTACCACACCTCACTCACCTCACCTCAGTTCACATAGTGAGCTCAACAGACATCTATGTGGGCTAAACTGTGGACCATTTCCATTGCTTTGGCACAAAATACATTCAATCGCCATTTTTTTTAAATACATGAATTGTCAACCTTTGCTATTGTTATAGAAGCTTAACTTGATTTGTATTAAGTGTTTTGGTAGTGTTAGTGCATATTAGATATGAAATTTACTGCTAGGAAAGTTGGTAAGGAGAACTGTGTGAAGAGTTTTGAAAAAGTGACCAAAATACTGAGAAATGTGTCCTTGTGATTATAAAAAATACTGTGACATTTGCTAAAGCCTAATGATCTGTTTTATTAGTTGACTCTTATCTAAAGAACCACGTGTCCTTTCTCTCAAAGGATCCAATACTCCAGGGGTCGGCAACTGGCGGTCCGCGGGCCAAAACTGGCCCGCCAGCAATAATATCTGGCCCGCGCCTGCAGCCAAATTATTTTGATAGTGGTTGGTTCTGAAATAGATCTGTCATCATGACAGCAACAGTTACTCACAATCAGAGTACGCGAGCGGAGCGCAAAGTGGAGCGGTGTGATTTTGAATGGAGGGAGGAGCAGATTTTTTAAAAGTCGTAGCGTCGTGGTTTTCACTCGCTCCAAGAGCACTGCACCACCGCTCCATCACGAATAAAATTCATGCCAACGGCCCTTAATATAACTGCATATTTAGCAGGAATTCATAAGCGTGACATGGACATTTGTTTGTTCCTTCTAGATACTGAAAATTTTCAGCTGAAAGCATGATTTAAACAAATACTACAACACTTATTCACATGCAATCGCTCTCTCAATAATGCATTTAAACAAATGTAGCCTAATCTTACTTCATCTGTATCCGATTTCAAATGAGCAGAAATCTGTAAGAAATGCAGCGATCCGTAGGTAAAATAACTGACGAAAACGTACTGTTACTTTCATCACAAACAAAATTTGCACAGCAAAAAGCAGCAATTATACCTTTTAATGCTAACAAGTTATTAGCTTGTCGTGTGGTGAGAAAAAAAGTTTGCACACTAGTGTTCCAATAAGCCACTTTGAAACTTTCCTGTTATTTTATTTATTTTATTTTTTAATATATGTTATGAACAGAACTGTGATATTTCAAACATACTGAAATACTTTAGACGTGGAGCGGTGTTTCTGATATCAGTCAGCGAGGAGTGGAGCGGGAGCGGGAAATGGTGAACCTGGAGCGGAGTGATTATTAAATGCTCGGAGCGCAGATGGGAAATTGTTGACACTCCACTCCGTTCATATACTCTGCCAGACACCGCCACACAAATGTGGCTTTTTGTTTATGACTGTCCTCCTACAGGATTTAACACAGAGTAACAGCTCACTACTAGTCACAAAAGACACTGTAAAAGTCTGTCACAGGCAATTCTAGTTGCATTTTTCATCAACTAATTTCTTAAATTATCCTTTGACTATGTTCTGGCCCGCCATCTAGTTGCGAAAACATTTTTTGGCCCGATGCCAAACTTACTTTTGCAACCCCTGCCGACCCCTGCAATACTCTATCACCTCACCATCTTCACTGCACTCTATGGAATGGAATAGCAGTGCAGTCGGTGTATTTGTAAAGCTCACAGACACCTGAATTCATAGATAATTCACCACGCTGAGGCAATCCTTTTGTGGCATGTAATAAGTGCAGGCATTTAGTGTGTGTGTGTTGTTGTGCTGTGTTTTTAAGAGCCAGTCATAATTATGTGTTTTCAGCCCCCAGAGATGCTCAAACGGATGGTCACGTACAACACGTCCTTTAAATCCAACAAGAAACAAGTAACTGCCATCATTACTTAGTATTACAACCCCTCTTCTCTTTCAACACTCTGTTCCTTGAGTGAAGTCTCTGCTGTCTGAGTGTGTATATTACATTTCTAACAATATTTCCCTGGAGGATATCGGTAAAATGTATCCTTGACGTAATTTAAAACTAGTTCACTTTCAATACTCGCATTGCGTCAGTTGTTGATGCTTTGGAGAAACTCCATTTCTCTGAAATACTGAAGCTCAATTCAGTGTTCATTGAATCGTGTTTATGCATCTGCATGAAAAAATGGCTTTCAGCCCACCAAAACAAGCGAAGCCATTCACTTTTATAAGTTGGTGCTGAATGCCATTTCATCAGAATCTTTCTCCTTCAGTGCGAAGATGATCTCCTTGCTGACTCCAAAGACAAATAAGAATAAGAAGCAGCCTTCCTGCTCATCATGGAAGAGCCCCAGCGGTAGATTATGGCGCTGACTGTGGTCTCAGCTGAGTACAGCACAAGAGGATTCCCTGGTACTGTTTTCCCACAAGGACCAGCGCCTCTCGTCGTGTGGTCTATATGGCATGACTTAGTGGTTTTGGCCTTGTCAGCCTAAAACCTGACTCTTCTCGCCTTTAAGCTATCCTGCCCCAGTATGGGCTCTTGGCAGTTTACCTAGGGCCCTCATTCCTGATTGCCCATAGGCTGGGCTCGCAGGACGGGTTCTTCATTCTGCGCTTGTAGCGTGGCGCTATTGGATTGCATTCCCCAAAGTGTCAGCAACTGACGAAGTGTGAGTGAACTGTATTGAAAGGGAACCAAGATTACGTTAGTAACCGAGTAGTGTATATTTTATTCTGTTCTGTTCTGGTAAATGTCTATTTCATTTCTGGTGGTAAACATTTATGTTATAAACATCTGTTTAAATACTCAAGGACATCAGGTGTATGATTGCAATATTGTGCTTATTTCGGTCAAGACATTATATTTTCTCCTTTCCATGATACTGAACTGGTCTCTCAGTCACACTTATATATTCTCATGCAATCATACTAGTTTGCTGCAATCATACATCTTGTTTGCTTTGAAAGCAGCCTTTGAGTGGATCTCATATGCACTGCACAAATGAGACTCCGACTGAAGGTTAAATATTAGATTGCCTATGAACCAAATGGAATCTCGGTGTGCATTTTCATCTTTTATGAGGGAAAGCATGACCAGAAGTCTGTGTTTTTCGATGTTGTTGGTTCTGTGGGTGTTAAATCTGAATGCCAGTGGTTTTGAGTGTGTAGTGAATGGGGAAAAGCCATTATAATGTACGTAAACATCATTGCAGATCCAGAACCAACTGGAAAGCTACCAATGGATCCAACAAAGCAAACACATCCTTTCTCAGTGTTAATATGTTTACCATGTAGTGCAGTACTGTAGAAAATGATGCAGTGTTGTACTGTTTCTAATATTATGTTACATTATATTCTCACATATTTAATATATAAACATTTATTAATAAAATAATGTTAGATTGTTTACATGTTAAATGTTTGAAAATAACTGAGTGCACCTTTAAAAATCAGATGCTTTTATAGATTGATTTAATGGGCATGCCAAACTAATAAGGCATGTTTTTAAACACAGATCTGGCTTTGCCTTGAATACTTTATTAAGAGTAAGTAGAAGTAGCTGCCATCGATTGGATTAGAGGTGACATTTATCCAGACATATAGTGTTCATTTGTCTTTTCTTTGAAAACAACGCACACTAATTTGTTTCTGCTCAGTCCTCACTCCTCAGATTGCCACTTCACGTTTTTACAACTGTCTGTTTTTGCTTTCTGTTTTACAGGGATTTCAAAAATATGTGGATGATTTTGACCCATATTCCATGGTACTGTAACTCTTTACATAAACAGTTTCTCTCTGTACCCATTTGCCATTTTTATATTGTATAGTACATATATTCCACACTCACTAAATGTTCCTCTGTGGAGTATTTTTTTTCACCACATTTGCTCAAACTTTTAACAGTTCATGGCTGAGGAGATAGCTGACAGAGATGTACGACTTTTGAGAATTAAGAAGGTAATTTAGGATGAACAGAAATGTGAGCAATATATGTCATTGGACAATAAGAATTAAAGATTTGCATTCTTTAGGAAGGGAAGCTTGATCTGGCCATAGAGGGAGGAATCGACTCCCCATTGGGAAAGATTGTGGTGTCGTCCATCTATGAGGGAGGTGCGGCAGATAAACATGGTGAGTCATACAAAAATAACGTATAATAGAGATTTGGGGCTTGGTTCTTTTGAATTTAAGGTTCTAGAAAACACCCCAAAAACCACAGCAACTGCTCAGAAACACTCTAAAAACTATCATGTAAATATCATGCAAAAATCTAGTTTAGCTCTCTACATTCATTAGTGATATTGATTATATTGACTTAAAACATTTAGTTGTGTTTTAAAATTACCTGCTTTGTTTGTTACTGTTTTTTTGGACGTTATTTCAGGTGGTGTCGTGTCAGGTGATGAGATCATGGCTGTGAATGGAAAGATCCTGACGGATGTGACTTTAGCTGAAGGACAAACCTCATTGGCTCAGGCCTGGAACAGTGGAGGGGTATGACCGTCATTACAATAAAACAACCTATCACTGTAAATCAGGGGCCTCATTTATAAAGCATGCATACGCGCACTCTAAGATCAAATCTGTGTGTACGCACACTTTATAAATGAGGCCCCTGATTTACAGTGAATTAAATCCACGCTAGCGCTCAAATTTATAAGAACGGTCTTTGACGTGGAAAAGTGCTTAGCATCACGTCAGGGTCTGAGCAGACATACGCACTTTTTATTGTCGGAGTATTGCAGGTTTTTGAAAATGTAAGCTGTTTTTGCAGCTCGCTGATCTAAATTATGATGATTGGTGATATAAATATGTTAATGACATTAATTAGGAGTCGTTTACATGGCAGATTGCTGAAACCGTTCAATTGCGTGCAAATTCAAGATAATTTGCTATTCATAGATTTCACATCTGAAGGAGACTATTCTATTCATTCTATGAATCACGTACACATATTCGAGAGATGATCGTAAGATCAAATTTAGGATGGTTTCTGTGCAACATTTTATAAATGAGGCCCCAGATGATCTGTCTCAACAGATTGTCCTGTGGTGAAGAAGGCCATACAGCTCTTTGGAGCCAAATGGTTTGCATTCTCTGCAGTGAATGGGTACCGACAGAATGAGAGACCAAACAGCTGATAAAAACATCACAATAATCTACATATAGTCCACACAATTTCAGAAGCAAAAAACTGTGTTTGTAAGAAACAAATCCAATATTAAGACATTTTAAACTTTAAACTGTTGCTTCTGGCTAAAAAACAAGCTTAAATACTAATTTAATCATTTTATCATAGCCCATGTGCTCTTTCCTTGTTCTTCAAGATTTTATAGAAGAATCCACACACCTGGGTAACAGTTTGTGACTAATATACTTTTTGATGAATTGTATGAATTCATACATTTTCATTCAATCTGTTTACAACCCAGTGAGTTTTGGTTTAGGGTTGGACCTTCATGTTTATTTTTTTGGTAAAAAAACTGTATGAATTGACCACAAATTCACTAAAATGTAAAATAGTTACTATAGAAAACTGAAATGTAGTGATTTACGGTATGTATTTTACCGTCATCAATAACAAAGCTGCACAAGGATGTTATTATTGTTATTAGCGTTGACCTAGAAATGAATAATTTCAGAGTCATGAATAGCACAATGTAGAATCTTTCTAAGGTTCTAATTGCACAGTTAGAGTAATTAATGTAATTTTGACATGACAAATGCTACAAAGTAAATTCTGCAGAATTATGTAAATTTTCCTACACATTTGTTACAGAAATAACGTGGCTGTAGTTATGCATTAATTTTCGATATTAGAAAGTTAAAAGAGCATAAGCTGTTGCAAATGAGTATTGGGTCTTAGAATTTCTCTGGTTAATGTCTGCTATTTGTGTTCATATTTTATTTATTTTTTTGAAAACGTGAATCACAAGAAAGCACATATTCAAACATGCTACAATGATTTCTTCAGCAAGCATCATCAAATATAGAAGCAGAATGTAGCAAGAACATTGTGCCATTATGTCTATCAAACATTAAAACCTTCATATGCATGTGCTTGACATTTTTTCATGCATGTTCTCGCAGGACTGGATTGACCTGGTCATCGCAGTGTCTCCACCGAAGGAATATGAAGATGAAGTGTACGTATAGTTGCATTGCTTCTTATAACGTATGATATGTGACCACACACAATGACAGCTCCAGTGTCCCCCAAATTCAGTTCACTTCAATGCATTATGTTGCTTGTCTCCTAACCCCCAATGAAAAAAGCAATCAGTGGTGTAAATGGCTCTCAGTAGTGAACCTGTCATCTGCTGTATGTCTTCAGCCCTAAAGCAGCATCAGTCAGACCCACTGCAAAGAAAAAGGTTTTCCAAGGAAGTGCCCCTGTGTACAGACAGGGCTACGTCCTTCAGATGAGGACCCCCCATCCCCCAACCTGATCACCACTAGCCCAGTGGTAAAAGCCCCCCAAACCCATCCATACCATTCTGCAGTGTTCTGCATCATGTACATGTGACAATCTCTTTGTCAATCTAGAAACCCACCCAGATGTTTTCAGTTGGGGATTTCCTGTGCTAATGATTCAGTTATGCAATAGTCAATACTCTTGTTGACAAGGCTGTGCAGTCGTTCTGATTGATGTTGTTCAAAGGGACTGTTACATGTCATGGCTCGTGCATTGATTATTACTGCTTTGATCGGTTTTGCTACTGCATGCTACTATAAATGTCTATAGCACTACTGTGTGTGGATTCGTGAAAAGATACTGCCATTGGTTCCCCAGAAACAATCTTTGAAACTAAAACAGTTGACAGGGGAATACAGATGCTCATGAAAACAACATTTGTGTTTGAAAGCACTTATTGCTGCGCCACAGGTAATGGTGTGGTGGTTGCAGCAGATAGTAATTGTGCCTGGGATATTTCATCCAAAAATGCAATTCTGTTATCATTTACTCACCTTCATGTCATTCCAGACCCATACGATTTTCATTCATCTTTGAAACACAAAAAGTGCATTTTTAAAATAAAGTCTTGAGAGATTTCTGTTTGCCCATTGAAAGTCCATTCCATTAAAAGTCCATGAATCAAGCTGTTTACAATGTTTTAATGACATGTTCACAATGTCATTAAAAATGTATTTATTTGTGTTTTGAAGATGAATTAAAGTCTTATGGGTTTGGAATGACATGAATAAATGATGACGGAATTTTCATTTTTGGGTGAACTATTCTTTCAAGCATTTTTTCAAATTCTGTGAACCAATGGAGTGACATATTCTTCTGTTTATATATAGGTTTTATGCATAGCAACCTGCTAATTGAAGTCTGTTTCCTTACTATGTGTGCAACCTTGTTTTCGTCAACCCTTGTGTGAATGTGCAATACCAACCCTCTCTTACTGTAAATATCTGTCAGATTAATCTGATTTTTATATTTGTCACTCTTTTTTACAGGACATTCTTTTAAAAACCCACCATTGCATCAGTACAACGGACAACAGGGAGAATCAATAGCCATTCCTTAGTAGTAATTTTGCAAAAAGCAAATAATTTAGTATTTGTGTTGTAAATGAAGCAAATGCAGTTATTCACATCATTTATAAATGAGACATCAGTGTTTTTGAAATTCTGTCTTTAGGCTATATTGTTGTAATTTGCTAAATAATAAACATGTATTAATAAAAATGTGTTTTTGCTTTTTAAGCCTTCTAATATGGTTTATCAAATGAGCCATGAAAAGGAGATATTATTCTGTGATGACGACATCCTCAACTGTCCTGATTGGCTCATTTTCACTTGCAATATCTCCAACAATATATCTGTCAAATGATTAGGCAAGGCAAGGCAAGTTTATTTATATAGCACATTTCATACACAGTGGTAATTCAAGGTGCTTTACATAAAAAGAAGTCACAACAATAAAAACAAGGAATTAAAAATAATAATAAAAACAAGATATAAAAATTGATTTAAAAATAATTTAAAACAGTTAAGAATAGAAAATGATTATACATAGTGCAATCAGTTCGGACGTAGCACAGTGCTCATTTAACAAATGCACAGCTAAACATGAGTTTTGAGTCTGGATTTAAATGTGGCTAATGTTTTAGCACATCTGATCTCATCTGTAAGCTGGTTCCAACTGCGGGTGGCATAATAGCTAAAAGCGGACTCCCCTTGTTTTGTGTGAACCCTTGGTATTTCTAACTGACTCGATCCTAATGATCTGAGTGGTCTGTTAGGTTTATTCAGTGATAATATCTGCAATGTATTTAGGTCCTAGGCCACTGAGTGATTTGTAAATGAGTAAAAGTACTTTAAAATCAATCCTAAATGTAACTGGAAGCCAGTGTAAGGACCTGAGGACTGGTGTGATATGCTCAGATTTTCTGGTTCTAGTCAGAATCCTGGCAGCAGCGTTCTGGATGAGCTGCAGCTGTCTAATGGTCTTCTCTGGAAGGCCAGTGAGGAGACCATTACAATAATCCACCCTGCTGGTGATAAAGGCATGAACAAGTTTCTCCAAGTCTTGACTGGACACAAAACATCTAATTTTTGCAATGTTTTTGAGATGATAGTATGCTGATTTAGTTACTGCTTTGACATGACTACTAAAACTAAGGTCTGTCTCCAGAATCATGCCAAAATTTTTGACTTGATTTTTAGCTGTTTGACCCCTACAGTCAAGGTATGCATTCACCTTGAGAACTTCATCTTTGTTTCCAAATGCAGTTTTCTCCTTGTTTAACTGAAGAAAGTTCTGGCACATCTAACAGTTAATTTCATCAATGCATTGGCAGAGGGAGTCAATGGGGCTGTAGTCATTTGGAGATAAGGCTAGGTAAATCTGGGTATTATCAGCATAGCTGTGATAGGCAATTTGGTTCTTTCTCATTATTTGACTTAGTGGGAGCATATACAGGCTAAACAAGAGTGGAGCAAGAATTGAGCCTTGTGGGACTCCGCATGTCATGGACGCCCACTTAGACTTATGCTCTCCTATACTCACATAATAACCTCTCACTTCTAAGTATGACCTGAACCATTTGAGTACCATCCCAGAAAGCCCAACCTAGTTTTCCAGTCTCTCTAAGTATGTTATGATCAACAGTGTCAAACGCAGCACTAAGATCTAGTAGTACCAGAACTGATATTTTGCCAGAATCAGAATTGAAGCAAATATCATTTATTATTTTAATAAGCGCGGTCTCTGTGCTATGATGTGCTCCGAAATCAGATTGAAAATTGTCCAGGTATCCATTTGAGTTTAAGTAGTTGTTCAGCTGATTAAAAACTACCTTTTCAATAATCTTACCTATGAAAGGAAGATTTGATATTGGTCTATAGTTGTTCAACATTGTGTTATCAAGATTGCGCTTTTTCAGAAGGGGCTTAACAACTGCAGTTTTCAGGGAGTTTGGAAAAGTCCCAGAAAGAAGTGAAGCGTTCACCACTTCTAAGAGATCTGCTTCTAAACAGTTAAGCACACTTTTGAAAAAATATGCGGGAAGTGTGTCAAGATAGCATGTTGACGATGTAAGGTGCTGTACTATTTCTTTCAAAAAAATGTTATAGAGTAGCCAGTGGGAATCTTCAGGCACAGATTTTGTCGACCTAGTTTACCTGATCCCCTGTGTAAGTGGAGAAGGTCTTGTTATGTAGACCCCAGCCTGGCGGCTTGGAAGATTTCGAAAGATTCTGACAAAATTAACTTTTTCAAGGCAACAAGTTTTCATATTTTTTGAAAGTTCAATCAACCTGTATAGGCTGTACAAGGTTATGCACAGCAGAAAACAGAAGTAAAATAATCTGGATGAATGTTGTGAGTAGATAGAACCCACAACTTCAATTTAAATATAGCTATTGAATGATTTAATGAAGATACACCTGCATTACAAAAAAGTACAAAGAATGACGATGATTTATTTGAACTTATAATTTATTTGAATTCACTTATCAAAATCAGTTTTCAAAGGACGACAAAAACTATAATATGTCTTAAGTACCAATTACCCAATTTTAAATCTTTAAAACAGTATTTTGAAACATTTCCAAATATTAAACAAGCTGAGTATGTTATTATACTGTATTAATAAGGAACACAAACATTTTCCAACGCAAATAGGTTAATGAACATCTGGAAAATATTTGTATCTAATAATTCTGAAAGAGAGCCTGAAGAAATATATATTTACTGTACCCATTTACATGGCATGTTGATTTGTAACAGCCCGAATTTTGCCCTTCAACTCATTCTTACCCAAACCTAGCAAAACTTGTTGAATGAAAATAAATGTGTTGTCCATGCACTTTGGGTAGTCTAGGTGCCGTGCATAAGTTAAACCAAAGAGAAGACACATGGCCTGGGGTATTACAACATTCCTCTCCAAGATGATTCCCAGGATGGGTGGAGGCAGAAGGACAGGGGTTGCAGAGCCACATCTTCCTTTTCTCGGTTGAGGATTCCAACTGGCACATGTTTGTACATGTCTCCATCATTAGAAGCCTGGACAAGAATATGGAGATTACTAAAACAAAATTTAGCAGTGTACAGTTTGGTTTCTAGATATTAATTTCATTGAACATGTTTTTGTTTAGTTGTATGCAAGCATAATTATTTGTGAATTATGTACAGAAAGGAATCCAGGAGTTCAGTAATATTTTAATATTAAATGTATATGTTTGCTTTTGTATACAAGTCATTGCATTTGACATGAACTACTGATTAAATAAAAAATATGTAAAGTTTTGAGATTATCCTGGAATGCATTTTAGAGTTTTAGAGGTGTCATGACATGAATTCATTTTTTTTTTTTGAATGATTTAAAAATAAACCGTTCTTATTTAAATTATAGTTTAAAATGCATTTATTTTTTTTTTTTTATTATTATTATTTTTTTACATTTCTAAAGCACATTCAATTAGTTTTCTGACCTTTTATCACTTTTTGTCACTCAGGGAGCCATTTTAAAACTGGTTCTTTTCAATTTGTACATGCTATCACTTGGTTATGTTATTAGGAAATACACACTGTAAAAAATTAAATATAATAATAATTTAAAAAAAAAAAAAACAGGAGCTGTGGTTGCGAGAACTTCATTGTAAAAAATATGGAAGCAACATTTTAGGTTTTACAGACTTAATTTCACAATACAAATTTCATTAACTGATGTAGTGTTAATGTACCAACCTATTGAAGTACTAATATCTGGTTTTGAACTATTATACATTGATAACCACCAAAAACAGATGGTGATGAGAAAGTCACATGAAGAATCAAAGCTCATCATAAACAGCTTTTCCACAAGCTGAGAAGGAAAAAAAAAAGTTTAAATATATAGAAGGTGCATGGTGTCATTCACACAAATACTAAACACCATCATGGTATCACACGATACTTAAATAATGCAATACTCATTACTTTTACAATATTAGATGTACGATAAAACCCTAATGTGCACAACTGATAAGAAAAAATAACTAAGAAGAAACAGTTATTCCAGTGAAAAACTTCAAATGTGATGTGTCATGCAGGGAATTCTGGGAGAGGCTATTTAAATTTTTTCACTGTAAATTATACAATTATTTTTTTCTTTTTCACTTCCAAAAACTGTAATTTTTACTTATTAAATGTAATTACAGTTATTCACCGTATATAGTACGGAAAACCTACTGTTAACCAATTAACATGTTAACAAAGCATTTTTACAGTCTTTTACTGTTAAAATCACAATCATTTTTTATGTGTACATGCAATTTATTACACAGATACAGTACATACAATACATCTGGCTTATTTCAGTGGACTGTCTCAAAGACTATAGGTTGGTTAGCAAATAATGTATTCCAGTTTAACAATGACAAAAAAAGTTATAATTATTCCAACATCACATAAAAAAAAAATAAAATAAAAAAAAAACATGCTGGGTGATCTTTGACGCTGAGCTCAGCCTTGATGAACAAATTTGTCTGTAAAAATAGCTACTATACCTACGAATTATTTGCAAACTTCTGTCTGAACTATCTTCAAAGGCACCAAGGGGCCGGCCACTTCAATCACTGTGTCCCCTCAAGGAAACTTCTACTCCTGTTCCATGGTAATTGTTGTCAGAAAATCAGGGTCTGTTCATTCCAAGCAATTTTAAGGAGGCAGCAGAGAGTATAAATTCCCAGTACTGATACGGTCAGCTACATTGCTTAGAGGTTCGTTCAACTTACAGGTAACTTTTACTGACCTCTCCCATTCATAATCATTTTCATGATTCTTGTCTCATTTAGGTGTTTTTTGTTGTTGTTTTTCAGGCACTTAGAAGTCACTCCTTTATAGACAAAAACAATGGCAGATAGCAAAGGTGTGTAAATGTTTCTGAAATCATTTTTTAATGATAAAATCTAAAGTTCTCATGTTTAATAATTGACACAAGATCATCATGCAATAGCTTAACTATCAGATTTTGTAATTCTACAGAGGTTATGATGGCAAGTAGCCCTAACTTTGTTACGGAGCTTCTTCCATCTGCTCAGCGAACAGCGTTGCTCTACCATCTCTCTTACCTATGTTTGGCTAATTTTCCCAACTTGGAGAGGGTTCTCAGAGCGCGTGCTGTTGAAACCCAGCTT
This sequence comes from Onychostoma macrolepis, assembly GCF_012432095.1. NCBI lineage: Eukaryota > Metazoa > Chordata > Actinopteri > Cypriniformes > Cyprinidae > Onychostoma > Onychostoma macrolepis. The sequence goes on from NC_081179.1 coordinate 19,079,219, forward strand.
CTCTTTGGATCCTCTGAGGCTCTTCTGCTGAAGGTAAGGTTATTACTACCATTTGTGCATCATTCATACAGCTCTCTGCAGCATTTGTTTACCGTCAAGGTAATGCAAGGCTTTCCAAGAGAAACCTTTGACATCATTATAGTGATGCAAAGGGCAATACTACTTTTATGATCCTGAAGCTAGTTAAGCAAAAAAAAAAAATAAAAAATAATAATAACATTAATATTTTATATAAACACACACACACACACACACACACACACACACAAGGACTGTCAACTGTTACCTCCCAAAAGTAAATTTTATTTAATTGTATTAGATGAGAGAGGGAGAGAAGAGAAAAATTTAAAATAAAAAAATAAAAATTGAATAGATATTAAGAAAAGTAGCTTTGGAAAGAAATCATTTTGATTTGCTTCAACAAATAATTCATTACACATAGATTAAAGGGCTAGTTCACCCAAAAATGCAAATTCTGTCATCATTTACTAGTAGTTCCAAACCTGTATGAATGTCTTTGTTCTGCTGAACACAAAGGAAGATATTCTGAAGAATGTGGGAAACAGAGCAGTTCTGTTGTTTTTTTGTTTGTTTTTTCCTACTATGTAAGTCAATGGTGCCCCAAAACAGCCTGGTTACAAACTTCCTTTGTATTCGCAAGAACAAAGACATTCATACAGGTTTGGAACTACTTGAGGGTGAGTAAATGACAGAATTTTCATTTTTGGGTGAACTATCCCTTTAAGGCAACAATGTGGCAATAACAAGAAGCTGCATACGAAGTGGCATTTAGGTGTATTTACACAGACCATTTAATGCAAGCTCAGAAGTGCTAAATATTATTATAATTTGTAAAAAAATGTCCATCTATCTATCTATCTATCTATCTATCATATATATATATATATATATATATATATATATATATACAGTTTCAACACTCATAAATCAACATATTAGAATGATTTCTGAAGGATCATGTGACACTGAAGACTGGAGTAATGATGCTGAAAATTCAGCGCTGCATCACAGAAATAAATTCTATTTTAAAGTATATTAAAATAGGAAACCATTATTAGAAATTGCAATAAGATTTCACAATATTACGTTTTTTTTTCTGTATTTTTGATCGAATAAATACAGCCTTGATGAGCAGAAGAGACTCTCTTAAAAAACATTAAAAAAATCTTACTGATCCCAAACTTTTGAGTGGCAGTGTGTGTATATATGTATTTATAATTTAACCATGAAAATAAAACAGCCAAATTGCTGTCTTAATGAGCGAGTTATTCAACCGATTCATTCAAAACTGAAGCAATGGGTCATTCAGTCAATGGCTACATCTGAAATTGCATATTTCCCTTTACTAGGCAAAAAATCTGTATGTGAAAAGAGTAGCGTATTCCAATTCATTGCAAGAGTGATCAGCTGTCCTCAATGTCTCCCTGTAGCACTGTTTTAGGTGTCTTACATTACAGATATTGTGATTCATTGCTCTGGCCACATCTGCGTCTCTTAGGGTATAGGGACACACCAAACCGGCAGCAAAAAAATTGTGCTGGGGAAAGCCACTCCCATACCAGCAGGTGGCGGTAGTCTGTTTTCCCCATTCAAACAGGGAACCCGGAGGAGTTAGAACTGTGAATATACAAAGCAAGCTCACCAAGGCTGCATTTATTTGGTCAAAAATACAGTACACACATTAATATTGTGAAATATTAAAATGTAAAATAACTGTTTACCATTATAATATATTTCATTTGTTTTTGTTTTTTTTCTGGAATGGCAAACCGGAATTTTCAGCTTTGCACTATTCCACCGCAATTACTACAAACTAGAAATTACAAACTACTACTAACTACAGTTATTTCACTTTCATTATACTTTTATCTTTGATTGACTGACTTTAACCACTTACGTCTTTGCGCTTTGCTTTTTTTTTTAGTGTGCTGCTACAAGTCACAACCTGGTTTCCACTTTGTTGCCTGCCCTGAAGGTTGCTGTTGAAAAGAATAAAACCATTTTGGCTCTGAAGTCCCTGGAAAGAGCAAGAGAATGGATCAACGACATTATTAACAAAGTGGAACGGATGGTAGATAGGTAACATGTTAGAAAAGGTTTTGAAACATTGCTAAAAACTTAATTCTATCATGAGAAAGTCTAATAAGATTGATTGAATTTACCATATGAATCACTGTTAGAATGTTTGTCAACACAATGAAACAGAATATCACCACGTCTCAGTGCATTTTTAATAAAATTTGTGATTAAGCTGAAAGTTGATCAGAAATCTGTCATCATCAGATATGAGAAACAAAACTTCAGTGTAGCTTCATGCACCAGTGATGTGATTACTGAAAAGGATGAGACAGACAAAAAAATCCAACAAATGTCCCAGGAGATAGAGGCTCTGCAGAAGGTGGTGAAAAATATAGAGGAGGAACTGAAGAAAAACACTACGGAAATGGGACAAGTGGAGGCAAAATACAAATATTGGTGAGCTGCAGAGCCATAACAGAGATTCTTCAAGCAAAAGTAATGGTCTGGGTATCATGGCTGCCATTGTACCATTTCTTGGAGCCATTGTTAAATCCATTTATGACACTGCAACTGGCCCTGGTGTGGCTGCAAAAACCCAGGCTCTTTCCAACGAACTGTCTCAACTCTGCATGGAAAAGTCAAACCTGAGAAACAAGGAGTGGACCATCCAAGTCAGGCTTACTGATATGCAGCTGAAGTTGGCAAGCATGAAAATTGAACAGGGTGAGAGTCTTTCATATACTTGTATAGACAAAATATTTCTATGTGTGGCAGGGTGTCACACTTTACACACTTCCCGATTCACATAAATAGTCAGCAGCCTCAGATTGATCTCTCAATTACTGTCTGCCTCATTTTGTTTCTGAAGGTACAATACCCGACCCTGTTCACTTGAAAGATGTCCAAATGTGCCTTTCCCGAATCCAAGATATTCTGATTCAGCTCCAGAAATTCTGGGAATCGGTGGGTGTTTTGCTGGAGTCTCTTAAAGATGAGACTTTTGCTAATGAACACTTCATTGAGGAGAATGAACTGAAGGAGATCTTTTTGAAGTCTATTGATTCTGCAAAAGAGGTAACTTAGACATTGAGTAAATGTTCAGTTGAAAGATAATTTCACATTGATTGCTTGACTATGATTTATGTTGGACCTCTAATCTTTCAGCATTGGAAGAGCTTTGGTGAATGCTGTCTGAATGCCAAGGGCGTCTTTAGCTTGCAGAATAAGGATGCGTATAAGTTCTTGGAGACCAGCCCATCTTCACTGTCACCAGAGGAATGGAAAAGACAGTATGATGATGTCATTGTGGAGCTGAACAAAATAAGTCCTGTTCCCTGCACTCCCCAAGCGCCAGCTGCCATTACTAAGTAATGTACAAGCTTAAGAAGTCTTTGCAGTACAAACAACTTACACACCTATAATGTTTCAGGCCTGAACATGTTTGTTATTTCTGATGCGGTTTTAATAATTCTTTAAGTGAACTAAGTTGTCTGGGATTTTAATTTCTCTCATGCTATATCACTGTTCCCTCTGTGATTAAATTGCTTTGGATTTCAAAACTATGAACTGTTTTTTTTTTTTTTTTAAACTGGATAATGTCATGTATTGTGGACCAAATTGAGAGACCTTGAAATCAAGACCTTGAAAGCATGAGAAAGTAATGTAAAGGCTGGAATGCACTACATGGCTATTAAAACATAACAGATTTTAAAACACTTGGCATCATACACTTGCCGACTAAGTGGTTACAGAAAGAAATGAGGCATCATACACAAAACGAGTGAAGTTCACACACTACCAGATGTTAAAATCATTCAGAACACAACAAGCTCTCACCTTGTTGCTAGGAGACACAAGACAAATGAAAACAATGTGTTCTAAAATTGGCTCAAAATATCAAACGTATTTGATATCCTTTGACTGGACAGATTCACAGTCTGCTAAAAAGTCTGTGTCCATCATACACTATATACAGTGGGTACGGAAAGTATTCAGACCCCCTTAAATTTTTCACTCTGTTATATTGCAGCCATTTGCTAAAATCATTTGTTCTTTTTTTTTTTTTCCTCATTAATGTACACACAGCACCCCATATTGACAGAAAAACACAGAATTGTTGACATTTTTGCAGATTTATTAAAAAAGAAAAACGGAAATATCACATGGTCCTAAGTATTCAGACCCTTTGCTGTGACACTCATATATTTAACTCAGGTGCTGTCCATTTCTTCTGATCGTCCTTGAGATGGTTCTACACCTTCATTTGAGTCCAGCTGTGTTTGATTATACTGATTGGACTTGATTAGGAAAGCCACACACCTGTCTATATAAGACCTTACAGCTCACAGTGCATGTCAGAGCAAATGAGAATCATGAGGTCAAAGGAACTGCCTGAAGAGCTCAGAGACAGAATTGTGGCAAGGCACAGATCTGGCCAAGGTTACGAAAAAAATTCTGCTGCACTTAAGGTTCCTAAGAGCACAGTGGCCTCCATAATCCTTAAATGGAAGCCGTTTGGGATGACCAGAACCCTTCCTAGAGCTGGCCGTCCGGCCAAACTGAGCTACAGAGAAGAGCCTTGGTGAGAGAGGTAAAGAAAAACCCAAAGATCACTGTGGCTGAGCTCCAGAGATGCAGTCAGGAGATGGGAGAAAGTTGTAGAAAGTCAACCATCACTGCAGCCCTCCACCAGTGCTTTATGGCAGAGTGGCCCGACGGAAGCCTCTCCTCAGTGCAAGACACATGAAAGCCCGCATGGAGTTTGCTAAAAAACACCTGAATAAGATTCTCTGGTCTGATGAGACCAAGATAGAACTTTTTGGCCTTAACTCTAAGCGGTATGTGTGGAGAAAACCAGGCACTGCTCATCACCTGTCCAATACAGTCCCAACAGTGAAGCATGGTGGTGGCAGCATCATGCTGTGGGGGTGTTTTTCAGCTGCAGGGACAGGACGACTGGTTGCAATCGAGGGAAAGATGAATGCGGCCAAGTACAGGGATATCCTGGATGAACACCTTCTCCAGAGTGCTCAGGACCTCAGACTGGGCCGAAGGTTTACCTTCCAACAAGACAATGACCCTAAGCACACAGCTAAAATAACGAAGGAGTGGCTTCACAACAACTCCGTGACTGTTCTTGAATGGCCCAGCCAGAGCCCTGACTTAAACCCAATTGAGCATCTCTGGAGAGACCTAAAAATGGCTGTCCACCAACGTTTACCATCCAACCTGACAGAACTGGAGAGGATCTGCAAGGAGGAATGGCAGAGGATCCCCAAATGCAGGTGTGAAAACTTGTTGCATCTTTCCCAAAAAGACTCATGGCTGTATTAGATCAAAAGGGTGCTTCTACTAAATACTGAGCAAAGGGTCTGAATACTTAGGACCATGTGATATTTCAGTTTTTCTTTAATAAATCTGCAAAAATGTCAACAATTCTGTGTTTTTCTGTCAATATGGGGTGCTGTGTATACATTAACGAGGAAAAAAAAATAACTTAAATGATTTTAGCAAATGGCTGCAATATAACAAAGAGTGAAAAATTTAAGGGGGTCTGAATACTTTCCGTACCCACTGTATATGATTTTCTGCTAAATCTGTCAAGACCGACTGTACAATTTCTGCAGACTGGCTCAGATTTTTGGAAACTAGCATCAATTCATTCAGACTGTAAATTGGGGCAAACATCTGGGCAGAAGTTCTGTAGTGTATTCCATCATAAAGACTTACTATAAAGAGCATAACATAAACAACCAGAGCAAACAAGGGAAACATGAGGCCATAATACATGTGTCAGCAAAGTGTGTGCAGACAGACGGAAGACAGGCTGATGAGGCTGACTGGTGGTGGATGAGGAGATACCCCCTGACAATATAAAGCGCTATATAAATGTAATGAATTATTATTATTATTATTCTTTACTTTAAGTAATTTAGCAGAAACTTTTATCCAAAGCAACTTACAAATAAAAAAAAAGGAACTAAAACTAAAAGTTAAAACTCTATAAATACTATATATACACATTTGAGAAAACAAAGAAATAAATTTAAAATAAAAAAACAACATTTCAAAACTACACATTTAAATGAAAACAAAAATAAATCTAAAAACAATTCAAAATACTAAAACCACAAAAGGTGTGAATATAATAATAAAAAAACAACTACATGTATGTACAGCCACACACACACATATATATATATAATAAATAAATTCAACATATATATGCGATGAAGCGATATCGATATATAATAATATTATTGAATTTATTATATATATATATATATATATATATATATATTTCATTTGCATTTAGTATGTTGAAGTACTAAAATAACTCAAATTAAATAAAACTAAAACTCAATAAAAAATAAAAACTATTATTTTAAATAAAACAAACTAATAAAATGACAACATTACTACAACTGTAACTAAAAATAAAATAGATAACAAATACAAATCAAACTACATTAGTTTATCAGTAATCCTTAAAAATAACACTGAGCCAAACACACATGCTAAAATAACAACAACAATAACAACTTACTTACACATAGTAAGAAATGGTTATAAAAACTGAAACGGAAGTGAAACAAGTAGTAGGAAAGAGGAAAAATAAAAAGCGATACTTATATCCTGCCTGGGGGAGTCGCACGGTAGAGTCGATGGTCTTTACACTCTTCGGTCTTCACATGAGGAGGCCTTCACACAACAGCTGCCGCAACCGTTGCCACAGTAAACTAAGCTTTTTTATACCCGTCTAACAAAATACTAATCCAATTCAGCTGAACACACTTTCCTGTTAATCACAACAAATGGCCAAGCAAGCGCCCGACACTGACAAGGGACGCGATATAGTAATATATTCTGAGGACAGATTTACTTACTCAAAAATGTTCTGAGGGCAGAAAGGAAAATGATTGGTTTACATATTCAACCAATGAAACTGAAGCAGAGACGGGGTCAGGCAATACGTTAGTGAAGCTTCTTGGGAGGCATTAATTGCATTTACCATGTGTTTTCATGAAAAAAAAACAACATGTCTAAAGTTTAATAAGACAGTTTAATAAACAGATGGACTGTTTCGATTACATTTTTCATACTTTTATGGACCTTGACAGTGTAATTTACTGACAGTGTAATAACAAGCCCCCCGGTTTTCATTTAAAACATCTTAAATTTTGTTCCGAAGATGAGCAAAGCTTTTACGGGTTTGGAACAACATGGTGGTAAGTGATTAATGACAAAATTTTCATTTTGGGGTGGATTAACCCTTTAACGAGCAGAATCTCCAAAGATGAAAAACACAATTTGTATGTCACAATTATAGTGGTAAGTGTTTGCTTTAGTTGGGCTCTTGACTCTTACGTTTTTAAAGTTAGATTTTGTTTGGCTCTTATAAAGAAAAAAGTGATCATATGATGTTAGGTATATTTTTACATAACAGTCATTTGACGTTAATCGCCAAACTCATTTAGAGCCTAAATCTAAAAGAGTTAGATTTACCTTGTTGATTATGACAACCCTGTGATTCTACAGTATCCACTAATTAAAAGGATTACTTGAAAGTTGTTCTGGTAATTAAAAAAAGAAAAGCTATAGACACTCACAGACATCAAGAATCATCATATTAATCTCAACAACAGTAACAACAAAAAAAATAGAACAGAAACAACAGTATCAGAAAAACAGATCAACTCTAAACATTAGAAAACAAGCTGCTAAAAGTCTCGTAAAAAAAATAATAATAAAATACCAAGAATAGAGTATTTGAGTTTTACTTACTTTTTCTTATTTGTAAATCACTTTGGATAAAAGTGTCTGCTAAATGACTAAAAGTAAAGTAATCAGACTCACACAGACATCAAGAATCAGCATATGAACCTCAACAATGGTGAAAATTAACAAAATATTCAGATAAATCTCGGAACATCACAAAACAAGCAACTAAAGTCTTAACAAAACAGCAAACATAAAAGCAAATAGTAATAATAAAAGGAGAGCCAATTTACCTGTGCTATTTATTCATGCGGCAATGCATGCTGGGAGCCATGGATGAGTTTTGTACTACGCTAGTACCCAGCATGCATTGCAGCATTATTTTTTATTTTTTTTAAATGGTCACCATTGTTGAGGTGCATATGCTTAGAATGTCTTTGTGAGACTGATTGCCATCGTAAATGAAAGTTTTATGTGCATAAACTGTTTGGAAAGTATTTTGTGAAAATCCTTTATATTAGCAGATTGTCACACAACTACTGGCTCTTAGAATCACTTCTACTAATTAAATACAACATCCATTTAATCAGAGATTAGACTCTGACTGAGATCAGTTCATTAATTGATGATCATCACCCATGTACAACAACCAACACCCGATGATATTTTCTCTGGGCTTTTGAGTTATAATAAATATGTTTCAGAAACACATGGTTACAACAGCAAGGGAAAAAATAGACTAACACCAAAGTCAAGGGTCAAGAGCCCAACTAAAGCAAACACTGATCTCCAACATGGTTACTTCAAATTAAACAATAAATCAACATCTAAACCTTAGTTAATTCTCAATAAGATCTTCTGTAGATGCCTGACAGAAATAAAGTCAGCCTGGTTATTAATAAGTGGAGCTGGTGATGCTGTTTGTGGGGTTGTTTAATCAGATCTTGAGAGATAGTTGCAGATTTTTAGCAACTATTTGTTAATATTCTAGCTAGCACTTCTAGAACCAGGACATTTCTTTCAAGTCACAAGCAAGTCTCAAGTCAAATCCCAAGTCCTCAAAGAGTTAAAGTTCATGATATAATTAAGTGACTAATTAAATGATGATTGAGCATTAGTAATGGACAGCTGATGTTAACAATTAACGTCACTGAATAAAAGAAAAACACAAGAACTACAACTGACTTATAAGGAATTGCGATATTGTTTCACCGCAAACATTTGTGCAATGCTGTGTCAAACTTTGAAGTAGCAGATTAGCTTATGCTTTTGATGAATAAATTTAATAAATTTGCTTTGGTTTTAGTATTTCTTTCTTTGGTTTATTAACTACATTTGATTAAAGTAAAAAAAAAAAAAAACTCCTATTAATCAAATGGCACCATAATGCTTCAATATTGAGGGAAAAAAAAGCAGTTTAGGATTAGACTTTTAGACATGAACATTTATTATATGATCCTCAACAATAGTTATTCATATTGCATTGCAGGATGGGAGTTTTTCATGCACTGCAGCATGAAGCATTTTGTTGATTGTAACCATTGTTTAGATTCGTATGCTGGTTCTTGATGTCTGTGTGCTTCTAAAAAAAAAAAAAAAAAAAAGTTTGAATTTTGATATGCGTTACATAGACTCAAAATTCACTCACTGTAATTATTAGAGAAACACTTTGCTTGCATGTTGTAGTGCCACAGAATTGATCATGCAAAACCTAAACATATAAATGAAATAAGGAAATAAAAGTTGTTTTGAATATAACCAAACCAGCTCATGGTAACTATCTGATCACTGTACAGAACTGATCTCTCTGCTTTACAACACCACATGCATTACTACAGAGAAAGATCTAACATAAGAGTCAAGGGTCAAGAGCCCAACTAAAGGAAACACTGATTGTGGCGTCATTTTAACCAATCAAAAATCAACATCCGATCCTCTGTAATTCTCAATAACAGAAGGTGTTCATCACTAATGCACAATCATCATTTAATTAGTCACTTAATTATCTCATTAACTTTAACTCTTTGAGGACTTGGGATATGACTTGAAGACTTGCTTGTGACTTGAAAGGAATGTCTTGGTACCTCTGGTGAAATCAGCTGCTGAGTTCATGGGTGGAACAAAAATATGGCAGGACTTTTACTCTTTGGCCCCTGGACTTTCCACCTCTGCCCAGCATGCATTGCAGCATGAAGCTTTTGATTGTCACCATTGTTAAGATTCGTATGCTGATTCTTGATGTCTCTCTTTGAATGCTAATGGTGTGGCAGTTCAAAATATTTTAAGCTCTAACTGTTATCGAATCCTTGTACTTTCTGGCTGTATTACCACTGACTACACTGACTATAAAAAAACTCATGTAGTTAGTCTGAGTGAATCTGTGTTCTGTTTATTATGAGATGTGATAATTATAGCAACCACGGTGCCCATTGCTGTATGTTGCCAGAAACTACAGTAAAACGCTTAGTATAAACACTTAAACTTGTTCAGTCTGTCAACCTAAATCCGATTGAAATCCGATCGTATTTAGATCATCTGAACAGCAACGAACTACATGAAATCCGATTTGTGTGAATCCGTTTGGAGCTAGATTCGTATGTGGTTTGGAATCCTATTCAAATCGCATTTCTGGAAATCCGTTTCAGTCTGACTGCTCAGGTCGGATTCAGCCTAGCTTTTTCACGGTTTCACGCCATGTAAAACCATGAGACGTTTTTGAATAAAACATAATGGAATGTACAACATACTGCTATAGGCTTAGTTCACACTGCAGGTCTTAATGCTCAGATCGGATTTTTTGCTGAAATCCGATTTTTTTTGCGCTGTTGTTCACATTGTCATTTAAATGCGACTGCCATCAGTCTCATGTGTGAACCGTATACGGCCCTGAAGTGACGTCAGACACAGTGCACTGTGTTTGCGGAAATAAAAATGGATGCTGCTCGTGTTACCGCATGTTTAGCAATATTTAAGTTAATGTGCAATCGGAGCCTAAATAACGAAGTGATAAGAAGAAGAATATTAAAAAGAAGGAGAGCACGATTTCCTCCAGCACAGAATTGTGACGTCTGTTGCATTTCAATGACGTAAAAATCACATGAAATGCGACATGGCCGTTCAGACTGAAGTCGCATTGCAAAACATCGGATATGTATCCAATTTAGGACCACATATGAAAGTGGCATGGGCCTGATTTGAAAAAATAGGATTTGTGTTGTTCAGATTGTCATAAAAAAATCAGATATGGGTCACATTTGGGCAAAAAGTCGGATTTGGGCCACTTTAGCCTGCAGTGTGAACCTAGTCATAGTCTACGCACCTCTCTGAGTGTTGAAACCAGCGGAGATGGCAGCACAGAATAAAGCCGCACATTCCAGCTTCCCACATTTCTGCCGCTGTGTCATAAGACGAAATCCATAATAATAATAATCCAGCGCGACGGCAACATGTTGTCATGTCATTAGACAATATCTGTATTGCAAACTGTATTGCTGTTATTGTTGTTTTTAGCGTTGGCATATCAAAGCAACGACATTGCCATAGAAACCAACGCACATTCTGTAAAATGAAAGAACGCTTATGGACACACAAATCAGATATGAACAGTTGCAATACACTTTGTCGCAGTGTCAGTCGTCTAGATCGGATTCCATCCGGATATGTACAAAATCGGATTTGGGCTGACAGTCTGAACGAGGCTTTAGTTAAGGGTGACAGTTAAGATGTTTGTTGCAACGTTCTTAAAGAAATACCTTACCTCAGGGAATTTTTTCTCCTCAGGGATACCCCTAAGTCAAATTACTTAAGGACTTTCATGCAACCGGGCCCAGTTCCTTAAGAATCGATCCCTAAATAAGCAAATCAAACAGCAAAAATGCTCTTAAGGTCAGGAGAATGTTTGCTGGGTATCAGTACAGTTCACTCTCCATGCAGACACAGGCAGTGATGACACTGTACTTCCACTCGCTGACATTTTGAAAAGCCACACAGCACTTAACTTTACTGAATATTAGTTGTACTAATACATGTGTATTTGACAGGTTTTCTTTTACAGGTAAAAAGGGGCCAAAAAGTGATTTAACTCACACTGAAAAGTACAAAATTATTAAATGTCCATAAGAAGGATGCAATACTATAGCAAAACTAAGGCATGAAGGCAAATCCCCCTTTTTTGGCTAATTTTACCTGTAAAAGAAAACCCGTCAAATATGCATGTTAGTACAACTAGTAATGACAATTGGACATGAAGTGCTCATTGGGGTAGCAGGGTCACAAAAAACAGATTGAGAAGAAAAGATATTAACTACAAAAGTCTTTAAGAATTAAGGTGAAGAATTGGGTGTTAAACAAATAATTCAACGTTCAGGAACCCTTTAGTCTCCTGTGCCACCATTTTCCAAAACTTCTCCAAAAGAGTCTCCAAAAGTACAAGGTGTCAGGTTCTCAGAGACTTTGCTATGCTAAAGAATCCTGAAGCATGACCCCAAGCTGAAGTGTTGTGAAATACAAGCAAAAAAAAAACTTTTATGGACAGATAGGTTGAGAGTGACAGAGTGATCTGTCTATAAAGCCTTTAAAAAATCAGTCTTCATGTACTTCTCAACACTTCAGCTTGTGATTCTTATTACATAGGAGTTTACCACGACCAGACAGATTTTACTCTTTTCATTCTGCTCAAATAAATAAATAAACAATTAAATAAAATAGTTCCATTTTAATGGATTTGTTTACATACAGGTATACTTCAAGAATACAGTATATCTACATGAAATCATTTTAAAACACAAATTACATTAATACAAGCATCTGTTTGCATTTCTGTAACAGTTCAAACTGCACCTTCTTTTGTGTTCTGCAAATGAAAGTCAGTCATACAGTTGTATCATGAGGGTGAGAAATTATCCTGGTGAACTATCCTGGATGCCTGCAGCAAAAAAAAAAAAAAGGGCTATCAAGGTCAGATATCTGGGAGGAGGTGGCAGAGAGTATAAATTCCCAGTACCGATACTGTCAGCTACATTGCTTAGAGGTTCGTTTATCTAACAGGTCATTTTTACTGACCTCTCCGATTTATAATCTTTTTATTAGGGCTGGTAATTTAACGCGTTAATTAGATTAATTAATTACGAATTTAACGCACTTGCCCCGCCCCAGACCTACGTGGGTCATCTGACTTTTCATACAGCTGATTGATGAAAAATATGAGGCAGGGCAACAACTCACTTCGTGATCGAACCTAGAGAACGTAGTTAGAATGTCCCTAAAATTCAAGAGAGGGGCAAAAATGACCCTGTTTCAGTTTTTGTATCATATTTACATTGTATAGTTAAGCAATATCACACGAGCAATAGGCTGCAATATCACGAGTACAAATGTGAAACTGATCTTATACAACAGTTCAGGAAGAAGTTAATATTGTATTATTTTAGACACGTTGTCTGTTTTGCTCAATTTTGCCAACAAAAATATAAAGACAAAGTAGAAGTGTTCATCTCCAAGCAACACACAAAGGCATTTCATTTCTTAATGCACGTTTTGAACGATTTGGGTAAATAATTTGGCGGGTTGAATCATTGGCCAGATAGCAACATATTGTCGGCCCAGATCCGGACCACATTTGGGCACATGTGGAATGATGATCCGGCCCACATGTAGCGTGGAATGATGGCACTTGGGCGGGCCGCTGCTGTTTGCCAGATCTGGGCCAAAAGCAGGCCATAGCAATGCCACATGTCAGCCAAGAGCAAAGAAATACACCACATTGGACCTTATCTGAGCCACAAAATCTTCATACATAGAGTCATCTCAGCTTGTCTAAGCTTGTTAACAAGCAAAATCACTGAAGGAAGAAGAGAACAGAAAAAAAAAGAGACAAACAGAAACTCAAGAACTACAACTGACTTCAGTCACAGCCTTAGAGATGAATTCAACTGAAGATAAAAGACATGAAATCTCTGAAGATCTCAGCAGAGGAGGATTAAACAACCTCACAAACAGCATCACCAGCTTCACTTATTACTAACCAGACTGACTTTATTTCTGTTAGAGGTCTACAGAAGTTCTTATTAAGAATTAACAGGAGTTTAAATCTAACGTTTGTTTCATTTGAAGTCACCATAATAGTGACTGGTGTTTCCATTAGCTGGGACCTTAACTCTTAATATTAATTGTTTTTTGTTGACTGCTATGACAATGTGTTTGACACATTTGTAGTACATGATAGTTTGCTTTTGATGGTTTCACAATTATCACATAATGGCCTGGTTTACTGAAATCATTTGAATTCTGAAGCGTGTAACTTAATGCTTTCAAAATACAAACTCTGTGTTAATACAACGTGAGTTGCAACATCAGTTTGAAGATAGAAACATATATATACAATAAGGAACAGTAGTGACACACACAGATATCAGCAATCAGCATATGAATCTCAACAATGGTGACAAAATATTCAGCTAATCAGATCAATTCTGTACATCACAAAATGCAACTAAAAGACACAACAACAAAAAATAAAAAATAAATACATAAACCAAAGTTAGAATTAAAGAAAATAATAGGACAATTTTAAATAAATTAAAATAAAACAGCTGCATAATTTATTCATGCTGTGATGCATGCTGGGAGTTTTGTACTATGGTACCAGCATGCATTGCAGCATTACACTTTTTGTCACCATTGTTGAGGTTCATGTGTTGATTTATGATGACTTTGTGTGTTATTGGAGTTTAACAGTTGTATACAGCAAGTGTATTACTGGCACAACACAATCATTGGTGTCAAATGACACTAGTGAATCAGATATTTTATTATAATGAACTAGCAATAGCTGACTATTATCACCTGATCTCATTTTGTCTTTATTTGCTACTGCAAACGTATTTGATAAACACAGCAGCAAACACAGACAAACTAATTGTATTGAGTTAATAATTGCAATAAGAGCCCAACTAATGTAAGCACCAGTCACCATTATGGTGACTTAAAATGAAACAAATGTTTCATTTCAAATGGTGTTTTTCCCCATCACATTCTGTAAGCAATGCACTCACACATTCTGTCATATACTATAGGTTTTAAATATACTGTAGAAACCTGCTAATGTCATTTTAGCAGAAACTTTAAAAAATACAGCTCTGGGTAACCCACGACAGCTTCTTCTCCATTAATGCAGTCTCCTGACTTTCCAAGCAACTGTAAACTTCCGTCCGAAGGTTATCAAAAATGTTTGATACTTTGTGCCGATATTAGAACACATATTGTTTTGTGAATTATGACTTTGTTCAAAAGGACTTTAACATTTTTTTATTTATTTTGTGAAATGTACTTGTCTAGTGTATGTCCAGTTTTTCTTTTTAACCATTTAGTTGGCAAGTGTATGATGCCAAGTGTTTTCAGTACTGTGTGTTCAGTTTTTAAAAGTTGTGTGTATCTTTACATTAGTTTCTCATGCTTTAATTCATGGTCTTAATTCCTTGTGTTATAGTCTGAAATATATAACACAATATACTCTGTATGCAGTTGGAATAAAAAATAAAATAAATAAAAAAACACTATTTATAGTTTTGAAATCCAAAGTCATTTAATCACAGAGAAAGCAGAGATATGGCATAAGAGAAATGAAAATCCCCAACAATTTAGCTCACATAAAGAATTTTTAAAACAACATACGATATAACAAACATGTTATTCAGAGCAGTTAGCCTAAAACATTATAGGTGTGTAAGCTGTTTGTACTGCAAAGGCTTCTTAAGCTTGTACATTACTGAGCAATGGCAGCTGTCGCTTTGGGAGCACAGGGATCAGGACTTATTTTTTTCAGCTCCATAGTGACAGCATTATACCGTTTTTGCCATTCATCTGGTGACAGTGAAGATGGGCTGATCTCCAGGAACAAATATGCATTCCTTTTCTGCAAGCTAAAGATGTCCCTGGCATGCAGGCAGGATTCACCAAAGTCCTTCCAATGCTGAAAGATGTGAGTTGAAAATGAACCACATGTAAAATGCAATCAAGATGAAATGAACTTCTGTAAACCTAAAACTGAACAAGTTACCTGTTGTGCTGTAGTGATAGAGTTCAGAAAGATCTCCTTCATGTCACTATCCTCGATGAAGTGCTCATTAGCAAAAGTCTCTTCTTTGAGAGCCTCCAGCATTACACTCACTGTTTCCCAGAACTGTTTAATCTGAATCAGAATTTGTTGGATTTGACTCAGGCAGGTTTGGACATCATTCAGATGGACAGGGTCAGGTATTGACTCTTTAGAAACAATATAAAGCAGACATTAATTATGCTTATTAATTACACTCCTAACCATTTATATGCAAATCATGAAATTTGTCGAGCACAACTGGAGATCTTTTACATGAAAGCATCTCACCGTTTTCTATTATCATGCTCGCCAACTTTAGCTGCAAATCAGTCAACCTGAAGTCGATGTTCCACTCCATGTTCCTCAGGTTTGACTTCTCATTGGAGAGTCGAGACAACTCATTGGAGAGAGCCTGTATGTTTGCAGCCAGCCCGTGGTCAATTTTAGCACCAAAAATCGCATTGACTAAGGGTCCAATAAATGGCACTAAGGCAGTGATGAAACCCAGACGATTATGTTTTCTAGAAGCTTGTTTGATATAATTCTGAAGTTCTTGGTTTTTCTGTGCAATGGTTCTGTCAATTTGGCTAATTTCTTCAGTGTTTTTCTTCCGTTCCTCCTTAAGTTTAGTCACATCACTCTTCAGTTTTGCTATCTTCTCAACATTTATTTTTATTTTACTTTCTGTTTCATCTTTTTCATTAATCACATCACTGGTGCATGAAGCCACACTATTGTTGTGTATGTCATATCTGATGATGACAGATTTTAGGTTAATCATCAGCTTAAACATAAATGTTTTTGATAATGCACTGAGACATGGTGACGTTCTGTTTAATTATATGTTGACATGTATCCAGAGGACTTTTGGCAGTAGGCATATTAAAAGTAATCCAGATATATTCAACAAATCTTACAATTTTTAACAACATTTTGAAAAATTTTCCAACGTTTTACCTTTCTACCATCTGTTCCACTTTGTCAACAATTTCAGTGATCCATGATCTTGCTTTTTCCAGGGACTTAATGGCCAGAGTGCTTTTATCCTTTTCAACAGCGGCCTTCAGACCAGGTAAAAGTGTGGAAACCAGGTTTTTACTTGTGGCAGCACACTGAAAGACAGCAAAAACACTTACAGTATTAATCCACAAGTTTCATACTTTAAGGCTACATCCACACAAAGCCAGAGCTTTCCCTATCTGATCTTTTTTCCCCCTCGTCTCAAGAAATATCTGCATACACACAAAACCATGAAACCGACACAAAATGATGTAGTATACATGCCAGACCAGTATGTTAATAATTCTGCCACAGAGATACAATAAAAACGAAGAAGACTTGGGCTATGCGCATAAACCTTGCGTGCAGTATACAAACGAACATGGAACAATACATTTATTAATCTGTGTTAATGTTAGCTTATAAAAAGACAATAGTTCAGTGTTTGCTCATGTTGTTGTTGCTGTTACATGACGTAGCGGTGTCTGACTAGGGTCGAGACGTGGGGTGATGACATCATCGTTTCACAAAATATACGGATTGGCTGTACACACGAAAACGCAAGGGTGTCATTTTCAGATTTATCCACTCTGGGACCCGGTTTAAAAAAATAGCAGTTTCAAAATGCTGGATCCGTCTGGACAAAATGCCAATCCGACACAAAATTTTTGCGTATACAGCTAAACACGTCTCTGTGTGGACAGGGCCTAAAACACGGGTGGCCAACATTGGTCCTGGAGTCACAGTTCTGCAGAATTCAGCTTCAACCCTAACCAAACACACCTGAACAAGCTAATCAAGTTCTAAGGGTTATTAGAAAGGTACAGGCAGGTGAGTTTTCATCAAGGTTGGTGCAAAACTGTGCAGGACTGAGGCTCTCCAGGACCAATTTTTTTGCCACCTCTGCTTTAAAACATAGGAAGTGGTAAAAACCAATTTAGTTGATCAGATACCAATACATGTTCATTAATACATTAAATGTTCTTCACACAGTTCTTTTAAGAACTGTTCACTAAAAGGTTCTTTGAGGAACCAAAAAAAGGTTCTTCTATGGCACTGCTGCAATAGTTTTTGAAACACAAATTTTTAGTAGAGTATTGGATTTGGGCTGCAGTTACAGAAATATCTTTAAAACACTGGCTTTACCTTCAGCAGAAGAACTTCAGAGGACCCAAAGAGAAGCTGAGTTTCAGTAGCACGTGCTCTGAGTTCCCTCTCCAACTTAGGGAACTTAGCCAAACACAAGTAAGAGAGATGGTACAGCAAAGCCGTACGCTGAGCAGATGGAAGAAGCTCCGTAACAAAGTCGGGCCTACTTGCAATCATAAGCTCTGTAGAAATACAAATACGATAGTTACTACATGATGGTTTTGTGCAGAATTTGTGCAACAATATTAAACATGTACGGGGGTTGGATTTTATCAGTAAAAAAACTCATATATGTTTACCCACCTTTGCTTTGTGACATTTTTTTTTTTTTGTCTGTGAGGGAATGTCCTCGAAGAGTCTGAAAAACAACAGCAAAACATTATGAGAAAATAATCATTAAAAAAGATGGATGGAGGAGGCCAATAAAAGTTACCTGTATGTTGAATCTCTGTGCAATGTAATTGAGTGTGTCAGCGTGGGGAATTTATACTCTATGGCACCTCCTTAAAATTGTTTGTCATGAAAATACCTAAAACTAATTGTCAAATAACAACTTCTGAACAGAAATTGTACTGTATCGTTTGGGGATTCTTGTGGTTGGGCTACAGGCTCAGCCTTGTATTTTTATAATCCCTCTTCTGTTAACTGGTATTATTCATACTGTACCAACCCTCCGAAATTGAGAAATTTCACTTTTCACTTCCTTAAAGGGAGATTAACTGCTCTGTATCTTTACTGTTATTCATTCCATTACAATTCCTGCATAAATGGTCTATATATTGATGGTCTAATTGTGTAGTAAAATCCAAAGTTAAACATTTTCAGTGTAGGCTACTATTATACTGTTCTACCTCAATACTAAAAATACTACCCATCAAGAGAAGTATGTGCAAATTCTTAAAGGGGTGGTTTACTGCTTTTTTTCTTTGCTTGATTGTGTTTATGGGGTGCAATATAACATGTCTTCGTGTTTCGTTTGTTAAAAAACGCCTTATTTTTCATATATTTCACCTTTATTGTAAGCCGCTTTCTCCTCTGTCATTTGAACGACCGGTTGACTTCCTGATTCTATGAAACCACTCCCTCAGAAACGGGCAATAGGCTCAGATTGGTTAGTTGGGCCGGTGTGTTGTGATTGGCTAAACTGCGTACTGCACATTGTCCGGAAACTTCACGCCCATTACCTTCACGGGCGACAGTCGCATGTGCTGCGGTCAAATGTAAATAATGGTGTCAATATTGCCGTATCAGTTTGAGCTAGAATCAGACCCAGAAAGTGGTAATGAAGAGAGTCAAGCAGAACTTCCGCAAGCTCGGCTCTTACAAAACGTTTCTGAATGGAAGTTTGCTGTTGTGATTACATATGATTTTTTGAAGTTTGTACACGTTTGTCTTATACACACAAAATAGCATCAAACTAACTGGCTACTATAACCAAACAGCGTTGGCTTGTGTTTACGTTCTTGATCAAATCGAAAAATTACGTCATAAAGTGTACATGGAAAATACATTTACAAAATTAGAACATAATTACAAATTCGGGTCCAAAATGTTTGTACGCGTTTGTCATAGACACACGAAATAGCATTTAACTAACTGGCTACTAAAGCCAGCGTTGGCATTTGTTTACGACCTTGATAAAACTAAAACATTACGTCTGAAATTATACATGCAAATACATTTAAAATTATGACATCTTACTTACAGGTTGTGGCCCAAAAACTGCTGCCTCTGGTTTTAAAGTTAGAACTGCTCCATGTTTTAGTAATAGTTTCTGTGTGAATCCGACATTGAACTCGTGTAGATTCTGGAAGCTGTCTTCCGTAAAATGCGCAGCACAGAGAGCTAAATTAGGATTGTAATTGTCAGGAACATAATCAAACATAAATTTTAACCATTGTTGACGAACTACAGCGTCCGTAGGAAGCCCGGACACAGAAGACCTGACAGCTGGGTGAAAATAACACCGTTTCGACGGCATGGCTACAACTCTCCACTATAACTCTTCCTCTTCGACAAAGCCGCAGAACATGGCCTTGCCCCCTCTTTTGCGTGTTCGGAGGGAGGGGTTGATGCAAATTATGGTTTTACGTATGCAACCGGGAAGTATCTCGTTGTAGTCCCATATGAGTCGTTTTGTAGGCATTAAACTTCCTGATTTTTAAAAGGCGATATCTCCGCTTACGTTGAACTTTCAGCGCAGCAACTTTGCAGATACTGTTCATGCACCAACAGCAACATTACACACTATTTAAAATGAAAAAAGTGAAAATCGCAGTAAACCACCCCTTTAACATTCATGAAAAATTACATGAGAAATACCAGGATGACTTACAATAATTTCTGCAGAGATAAGTGAATGCATCTTCTAACCCATAAGACCACTGAAGTGAATGGTGAGGAAGTGGTGCAACTGATGCCATAGGTCATGTGACAATGTCAACATGGTGGATATAGTACAGGTGGGGTTGTGTCGAGTGATGATATTGTGGCTGTGAAT
Source organism: Onychostoma macrolepis (assembly GCF_012432095.1). Classification (NCBI taxonomy): domain Eukaryota; kingdom Metazoa; phylum Chordata; class Actinopteri; order Cypriniformes; family Cyprinidae; genus Onychostoma; species Onychostoma macrolepis. The sequence goes on from NC_081179.1 coordinate 19,099,720, forward strand.
GGAAAGATCTTCACAGATGGGATTCTCAATGGACAAACCTCAATGGCGCTGACCTGGACCAGCGGAGGGCCTCATTACAGCCCTTATACAACAACCCTAGGTGTTACAGTAGTTATGGGTGGAACATGTCCTGGTCACTTTTACCTAGGCCGTTTCTGCAAACGTAAACATTGCTTATCCTTCCCATGCTGCCATTGTACTCTTGACTTTGCCCAAAGTAAACTGTCAAATTGTAAAATTGAGGTTTATGTCAGAGCATAGGCTAAATCAAATGTGAGTCATCAACAGGTCATAACAGAAATGTCTGGGAGTCCTAATTCAGTCTACTGAATTTTTATTGATTTAAAATTAAAGAAAATAAACTAGTTACGTTTGTCTTGTGCCGAAAGTTAAAACTTATTTTTAGATCTTGAAATTTTTAAGGTCATAAATAGACAGACAGACAGCCTACCTATCAAACTATTGATTGTCTAACGGTGTAACAAAATCCAGAATTTAATGCTGCCTTCACGTTCTATCGGAATTATCATAAATACGAGTTTCCTAATCGGAAATTGGAAGTGAACGGCCTCTCAAGTGATATTTACTACTGGGAAATAATTTTGATACCCGAGTTTCCGAGTTGGGCGGGTTATAAACTTTAAACATGGTGGAGGGAACAACAATTGCTGCTGTCAATGCTGTTCTCACAACAACTATCCCTTTGTCTTGTCGCTAAAGTAGTGTATTTATAGGCTAGATACGAACAATCATGCAAATCATATTGTATGTTTTATAAGCAGTGAAATAAGCATGTATTCCCAGCCAACAAACTTATGTGGGGCCCAGATGGGTGGCACCTGGGCTATCTAACTGGGCCCCAGCCAGTTTTGTCCTTGGTTTCCATGAGGGCCCCACATGGGTCAGCCCAGATGAAACAATGAAATGAACACTGCTCAGTATGCATATTACAGAGTGCTAAAAATAAGACTGAAGCAGCACTGCAGTTCATTAGATAATTAAGTGATTAATCTAGTACTGATTGAGCATTAGTGATGAACACCTGCTAAAGAAAAAAGAGACGAGCAGAAACACAACAACTACTATTGACTTCCAGCCACAGCCTGCAAAACAACTGCAAATAAAAGACATTAAATCTCTGAAGATCTCAGCAGAGGGGGATTAAACAACTCCACAAACAGCATTACTAGCATCATTATTATTAACCAAACTGACTTTATTTCTGTCAGATTGTCTAGAGAAGCTCTTATTGAGAATTTTTTTTTTTTTTAATGATAGTACAAAGCATGTGTGAGTCTATGGCTTCAAAACCTATATATATATATATATATATGTATATATATATACACAGATGTTCCTGATTTTAACATGCTCACAAATGTTTTTTGTTTTGGTTGTTTGTACCTGCACCACAGATGAATCCTGATGTCTCTTCAAACTGTTTTCCTCTGAGAGCGCTGTACCAACATCAGATGTTCAACTACACTGACATTCTATAGTAAAACAAGCTCCTTGACTACTGATTATATTTTTTTCTTCTTGAATCCATGGAAAGAAGCAGCAAACACTTACATAACACACATAAATAACAGGTATGATTTACTTGTTTCACTTGTTGGACAGAATCTGTTGCAGGAATGACTCAAAGTCTGTTCACACCTCTGTGGTTAGATCAGTGTGCACAATAATGTGTCTTTGACCTTCATTGTGTATGTTTTGATTATACTGTGTTGTAAATACAATAAAGACTGATTACTCAAAAGTCTTATTCAGAACTATTATTCATACTGTACCAACCCTCCAAAATTTAGAAATTTCACTTTTCACTTCCTTAAAGGGAGATTAACTGTTCTGTATCTTTACTGTTATTCATTCCATTACAATTCTGTTAACGTTTTATTGTGACATAAACTTGAACACATTTACTAGTTGGGTTGTTCCCAAACTACAACATGATGAATGCTACGCATCTAAGAATGTTTAGACCATGTTTATTATTAATACTCTGTTCGCAAATAGATTTTAATAGCGTGCTAAACAATAATAATTAGTTTCTCAGATATAAAATATCATTTTTTATAGAACAAAGTACATCCTTTTATAGTACAAAGCATGTTTGAGTCTATGACTACAGAATCATATCATAGGCTACTATAAAATCATTCATACTAGGCTATATGACTACAAAATCATAGTTGGGTTTTTCCCAAACTATAATTCCTGACTACAATGTTTAAAATAGTGTAAAACATTTTGAATATGATGGGCAATTCATTGTATTTAAATTTCTTGTGGCGTGATGATCTTTTCATGCTCTATATAAAACAATAGAAGTAATATGAGTGTACACTGTAACATGATGAATGCTACGAGTCTAAGTATGTTTAGAACATGTTTATTATTAATAGCCTACTCTGTTCAGAAATAGATTTTAATAACGTGCTAAACAATAATAATTAGTTTCTCAGATATAAAATTTCTTTCTTTTTTTAATGATAGTACAAAGCATGTGTGAGTCTATGGCTACAAAACCTATATATATATATATATATATATATACACATACAGATGTTCCTGATTTTAACATGCTCACAAATGTTTTTTGTTTTTTGGTTGTTTGTATTTTATTGAATCAGATGCCTGCACCACAGATGAATCCTGACGTCTCTTCGAACGGTTTTCCTCTGAGAGCGCTGTACCAACATCAGATGTTCAACTACACTGATATTCTATAGTAAAACAAGCTCCTTGACTACTGATTATATTTTTTTCTTCTTGAATCCATAGAAAGAAGCTGCAAACACTTAAATAACACACGTAAATATCAGGTATGATTTACTTGTTTCACTTGTTGGACAGAATCTTTTGCAGGAATGACTCAAAGTCTGTTCACATCTCTGTGGTTAGATCAGTGTGCACAATAATGTGTCTTTGACCTTCATTATGTATGTTTTTTTTTTCAAACTCCTCACATTCTCTCTTACCTGCCTCAAAGTCACAGTCACACCCATTAGGGGAGGGCCCTTTGTCTCTTTGGTGAGAAGCACTTAATATGCAAGGCCATTGCCACTCCCTCGCATATAGTCTTTCGATCACAATATATTGATTTAAACTTTTAAAGACATGTTTTGTTTTCTTTGAACGAGTAAGCAGAATGATTTTCACATAATTTTGAAGTAAATATTCCAGCCTACAAGACTGATTACTCAATCTTATTCAGAACTATTATTCATACTGTACCAACCCTCCGAAATTTTGAAATTACACTTTTCACTTCCTTAAAGGGATATTAACTGTTCTGTATCTTTACAGTTATTCATTCCATTACAATTCACGCATAAATGGTCTATATATTGATGGTCTAATTGTGTAGTAAAATCCAAAGTTAAAAATTTTTCAGTGTAGGCTAATACTGTTCTACCGCAATACCAAAAATACTACCCATCAAGAGAAGTATGTCCGAATTCTTAACATTCATGAAAAATTACACGAGAAATACCAGGATGACTTACTATAATTTCTGCAGAGATAAGTGAATGCATCTTCTAACTCATAAGACCACTGAAGTGAATGGTGAGGAAGTGGTGCAACTGATGCCATAGGTCATGTGACAATGTCAACATGGTGGATATAGTACAGGTGGGGTTGTGTTGGGTGATGATATTATGAATAGAAAGATCTTCACAGATGGGATTCTGACTAATGGACAAACCTCAATCGCGCTGACCTGGACCAGTGGAGTGCCTACTCTTGTGAAAAAGAAGTGTGCTTAATTGTATTAAAAGTGTACTTTTTGTGTACTTCAAATCTTAAAAGTATACTTTTTAAAAAGTGCACTTGCAGATAATATAATACAATTTAAATTAAATGCCGCTGACTTAAGCATGCTTGAGAGAACACGGTACTGTGTTGAAGGTAAATGCGCACAACGAAGATTAAGGCAAGACAGTATTTTAATAATCCACAAAGAGGGTAATACACAGGCAGTTGACACACGTATAACAATAGGACATATACAATACCATACAAAGACACAGGGATCAGACTAGGACTTAAATACATTGGCAAATTAAGTTAACAGATAAGACACACCTGAACATAAAGACAAAAGCAAGTGGAAACAGAAACTAGGTCACGGAACATGTGGGAAGTCCATGAGGTGTGACAAGAGTACACTTTAATGACAATATGTCTTAACATACTTAATAATAATGTCGAATTAAGTACTTAAACATACATTTTACATAATTATGATTTTATTGTGTTTTAAATAAGTATTCTATATATAATATGCACATGAATGCACATGAAATGTAATTTTCTTCTGAGTACACTTTCTTATACAGTATACTCCAATAAAACTTACTGTTGAATTTTTCATCACCAGCTCCTGCACTATGAACTCTATGAAGTTTAATTTTCTACATAATATTTGACATACAGTGTCATTTACGAGAGTACTGTATTTGTAATACACTGTAAAACCCAACAAGTTAGGGTAACAAACCTTTTGAGTAAACCAATTGCCTTGGCTTAAACCGTGTAAGTTTTCAAACTTTGCAGTTAAGTAATTAAGTGATTAATTAAGTGATGAGTGTGCATTAGTGATGAACACAATACAATATACAATACAACGTTTATTTATATAGCACATTTAAAACAACCGAAGTCAACCAAAGTGCTTCACAGATTATGCAAACAAAAACAAGTCGACAAGTTTATAAGCAATAAAACAAGACTATAACACAAAAAATGTAAAATGGATGAGATTCACTAAAATAAAGTCATTCCACAGCAAGTCAAAAAATATTAAATGCCAAGGAAAAGAGATAAGTTTTAAGAGTAGACTTAAAAACAGATAATGTTGAGGCAGTTCTGATATGAATTGGGAGACTATTCCACAGCTTGGGGCCAACAACAGAAAAGGCACGATCACCTCTGTTTTTCAGACGTGCCCTAGGGACTTGCAACAAACCAGAATCAGCAGATCTGCCTATCACAGCTATGCTGATAATACCCAGATTTACCTAGCCTTATCTCCAAATGACTACAGCCCCATTGACTCCCTCTGCCAATGCATTGATGAAATAAACTGTTAGATGTGCCAGAACTTTCTTCAGTAAAACAAGGAGAAAACTGAAGTCATTGCATTTGGAAACAAAGATGAAGTTCTCAAGGTGAATGCATACCTTGACTGTAGGGGTCAATCAACTAAAAACCAAGTCAAAAATCTTGGGGTGTTTCTGGAGACAGACCTTAGTCTTAGTAGTCATGTCAAAGCAGTAACTAAATCAGCATACTATCATCTCAAAAACATTGCAAGAATTAGATGTTTTGTTTCCAGTCAAGACTTGGAGAAACTTGTTCATGCCTTTATCACCAGCAGGGTGGACTATTGTAATGGTCTCCTCATCCAAAGAAGACCATTAGACAGCTGCAGCTCATCCAGAACGCTGCTGCCAGGATTCTGACTAGAACCAGAAAATTTGAGCATATCACACCAGTCCTCAGGTCCTTGCACTGGCTTCCAGTTACATTTAGGATTGATTTTAAAGCACTTTTACTCGTTTATAAATCTCTAAATGGCCTAGGATTTAAATACATTGGAGATATGCTCACTGAATATAAACCTACCAGACCACTCAGATCATTAGGACCGAGTCAGTTAGAAATACCAAGGGTTCACACAAAACAAGGGGAGTCCGCTTTTAGCTATTATGCCGCCCGCAGTTGGAACCAGCTTCCAGAAGAGATCAGATGTGCTAAAACATTAGCCACATTTAAATCCAGACTCAAAACTCATCTGTTTAGCTGTGCATTTGTTGAATGAGCACTGTGCTACATCCAAACTGATTGCACTATGTATAATCACTTTCTATTCTTAAATGTTTTAAATTCTTTTTAAATCAATTTTTAAATCACTTTGTTTTTATTGTTGTGATTATTATTATTTTTAATGACTATTTCACTTCCTTTTATGTAAAGCACTTTGAATTACCACTGTGTATGAAATATGCTATATAAATAAATTTGCCTTGCCTTGCCTTACCAGTGCCCGATACGGATCCGGAAATGATGGCTATGCTTTCCCGGGCCTCCAACAGGGTCTGGCTCGTGTGGAATCCTCCACCGTGTCCCGAGCCCTCGAGGCTGGACGATTGGTTTCTCGGAGTGGCACGAGCTGGTTCTCAGCCACCCACCCCGGTTCCTTTCTTCCCGGAGGTGCATGAAGAGCTCACTGGTACGTGGAAGGCACCTTTTACTGCCCAAAATCATGCCATGGGTCCTCCTCGCTCACCACCCTTGATGGTGGCGTGGCTAAGGGTTACACGCGCATCCCCCCTGTGGAGCAGGGCCATTGCTATGCAACTGTGCCCTAACTACACCTGGCGGGGGGAGCCGTCTCTCCCTTCCTGGGCCTGTAAGCACTCGTCGGACCTTACCGGTAAGGCTTACCAGGCCTGTGGGGAAGCCGCTTCCACCTTACGCGCTAAGGCGTTGTTGCAGGTCCATTAGGCCAAGGCACTGAGGGGCCTGCACGAGGGTGATCATGATCCGCAAGTTCTTCAGAAACTTCGTGCCACGATGGACCTCACGCTCCGAAGGTTACGGCGCGGTCAGCAGTTCTCGGCTGTACAGAAGCAGTCTGAGGCGATCAGTCACATCCTGCCACGGCGGTCCACTGTTGCATCCACCCGCCACCGGCAGCACCTCAGCCTGCTCGTTGCCGAGGGCGACTCCCTGTGTCCAGGCCCCCGCCAAGAGAGGCAGCAAAGCCAAGAGCAAGAGGCCCTAGAACGGGCGACTCGAAGATGGTTGGGACTGCTCTTCAGGAGATGGTGACTACACCGCTCCTTCCTCCGGAGGAGGGACGGGTGGTAAATCCTTTATTCCCTTTTCTTTCTGTTCTGCCGCTGGCCCAACTGCCAGCGGTACCCAAATTTTCGATAAAAGAGCAGTTTCTATCATCTCCAGGTCCGAAGAGGGCTCGGAGAGTAGTGGGAGGGGCAAAACCTCTCCACTCTAATGCACCTCTTCTAATTGCCAGCGGACAGCAGCGCACAGTTCGAGAAGGTCACCCAAGCCTCTCCTGCACCCCCTGTCCGACCGTGGAACCAGGTAAGTGTTGCACAGCACACTCAGACCCCTCTATGGGCCGCCTCCCAAAGAGAGCCCCTCGAGCCGCGTCCCTGCGTTCCACCTCGCTGCCCCACTGCGGGTCCCCTTGGTCCCGCTTGTGCGGTCTCTGCGAGCCTGGTTAGCGTGCCCCAGTCCATTTTGCTGGCTCATTCGGACCATCAGGCTCGGCTATGCGATTCAGTTCGCCTGGCCTCCCCCCAAGTTCAGAGGTGTCCACTTCACTTCAGTGAAAGCTGTCGAAGCCCATGTCTTGCGTGCTGAGATCGCAGTCCTACTGGCGAAGGACGCGATAGAGCCAGTCCCTCCAGCCGATATGAGGTCAGGATTTTACAGCCCTTACTTCATTGTACCCAAGAAAAGCAGTGGGTTACAACCGATCTTGGACCTGCGAGTTTTGAATTGGAGCCTTCACAAGCTACATTCAAAATGCTCACGCAGAAACGCATTTTCAAGTGCATCCGTCCCCGAGATTGGTTTGCAGCGATCGACCTGAAGGACGCGTACTTTCATGTATCGATTCTTCCTCGACACAGGCCATTGCTGCGCTTTGCGTTCGAGGGTCGAGCATATCAGTACAAGGTCCTACCCTTCGGGCTGGCCCTGTCTCCCCGCGTCTTCACGGAAGTCGTGGAGGGAGCCCTTGTTCCCATGAGAGAACAGGGCATTCGCATCCTCAACTATCTCGATGACTGGCTCATTCTTGCTCAGTCTCGGGAGCAGTTGTGCGAACACAGGGATTTGGTGCTCAGTCACCTCAGCCAGTTGGGCCTTCAGGTCAACTGGGAAAAGAGCAAACTCGCCCCAGTGCAGAGGATCTCTTTTCTCGGTATGGAGTTGGATTCGGTCAATCAGTCAGCACGCCTCACAGAGGAACGTGCTCAGTCGGTGTTGAACTGCCTGAATACATTCAGGGGCAGGACAGCGGTCCCACTGAAACTTTTTCTGAGGCTCCTGGGGCATATGGCAGCTGCAACGGCAGTAACCCTGCTCGGTTTGCTTCATATGAGACTGCTTCAGCACTGGCTTCACGGCCGAGTCCCAAGGTGGGCGTGGCAACGTGGCACGTACCGAGTGGCAATCACTCCGGAATGCCGCCAAGCCTTCAGCCCGTGGTCAGACCCCTTGTTTCTTCGGGGAGGAGTGCCCCTAGAGCAGGTGTCCAGGCATGCTGTGGTCTTCACAGATGCCTCTGCCACCGGCTGGGGTGCCACGTACAACGGGCATGCAGTGTCAGGGGTGTGGACGGGCCCCCAACTACATTGGCACGTCAACTGCCTTGAGTTGCTAGCAGTACGCCTTGCCCTGAGCCGCCTGAAGGGGCCGTTACAGGGCAAGCATGTGCTGGTCCGTACGGACAACACTGCGACCGTTGTGTACATCAACCATCAAGGGGGTCTGCGCTCCCGTCGCATGTCACAACTCGCCCGCCATCTCCTCTTTTGGAGTCAGAAGCATCTGAGGTCGTTTTGAGCCATTCATGTCCCTGGTGTGCTCAACCGTGCGGCCAACGAGCTCTCACAAGCTGCGCTGCCGGGAGAGTGGCGACTCCACCCCCAGGTGGTCCAGCTGATTTGGAGAGAGTTTGGCGAAGCTCAGGTAGACCTGTTTGCTTCGCCAGAAACCTTTCACTGCCAGTTGTTCTACTCTCTATCCGGGGGGACACTCGGTACAGATGCACTGGTGCACAGCTGGCCCGGGGACTTGGCAAATATGCGTTTCCCCCAGTGAGCCTACTTGCACAGACCTTGTGCAAAGTCAGGGAGGACGAGGAGTAGGTCCTGCTAGTTGCGCCCTATTAGCCCAACCAGACCTGGTTCCCGGAACTCACGCTCCTCGCAACAGCCCCTCCCTGGCGAATTCCTCTGAGGAAGGATCTTCTTTCTCAGAAACGGGGCACCCTTTGGTACCTGCGTCCAGACCTCTGGAAACTCCATGTCTGGTCCCTGGACGGGACGCAGAGGTTCTAGGTGACTTAACCCCTGAGTTACTTAACACCATCGCTTTGGCACGTGCACCGTCTACGAGACGTGCTTACGCCTTGAAGTGGAACCTGTTCGTTGAGTGGCGTTCTTCTCGCCGAGAAGACCCCCGAAGATGTTCGATCGGTGTCGTGCTTTCCTTCTTGCAGCAAGGGTTGGAGCGTAGGCTGTCTCCCTCCACCCTCAAAGTTCATGCTGCTGCTATTTCCGCATGCCACGACCTCATCGATGGTAAGTCTGTTGGTAAGCACGACCTAGTCATCAGGTTCCTTAGGGAGGCGAGAAGGTTAAATCCCCCTCTACCCCCTCCATACCCTCTTGGGAACTTGCTCTGGTGCTTCGAGCACTCCAGATTGCTCCCTTTGAGCCTTTGCAGTCAGCAGACTGAAAGATTCTGTCTATGAAGACTTTGTTGCTGGTTGCATTGGCCTCCATCAAGGTCGACGAATTGTGCCTAGAGTTCGGGCCGGGTGACAGCCACGTGGTACTGAGACCCCGGCCTAGCTATGTGCCCAAGGTTCCTACCACTCTCTTCAGGGACCAGGTAGTGAGCCTGCAAGCACTGCCCCCGGAGGAAGCAGACCCAGCCCTGGCTTTGCTCTGTCCAGTTCACGCCTTGCGACTGTACATAGACAGAACTCAAAGCCTCAGGACCTCAGACCAGCTCTTTGTCTGTTATGGACAAAGCAAGGGGGTACAGGAGGCTTCCTACAGAGCGCTGGAAGGGGGCAGCTCCTGTGGCGCTTTGGTAGGGATTCCTATTTGACTGAATGGGAACGTCTCGGTTACATAGGTAACTCTCGTTCCCTGAAGGGAACGCCACATTCGCTGGACCCCGCTGATGCTGCCGCCTTACCTGTTCGGCTCCTCAGCGAAAACCTGAAGATGCAATACCTGCGCTGCGAGGTGAGCAGCTGCTGCATATGATTGCATGCCAATGTGCATTGGCTCGTTTTAGTTACACTCAAAGCAGATTGGCTCTCTAGCGAGATTCCTATTCGTTGGTCAGTCTGATGTACGTCTCTGTTCCCTCCTTCAGGGAACGAGGGTTACCTATGTAACCGAGACGTTTTAAAAACTTAAATGGTTTAAGGCAATCAGTTTCCTCAAACGGCTTAAGTTAACCTAACTTGTCGGGTTTTACAGTGTAGTACTGTACTTTACATCCGTGTACAGAATACTGTCAATATCATTATGTTGTTCTAAGTCACTGAAACACAAATTTAGTTGCATTAATTGCCAGCAGTAGTTTAACAAATCTAAACAAAATTAATTTGCATTCAAATACATTTGAATGAGACTAGGCTACACTGCACTGTAAAAAAAAAAAAAAAAAAAGGTGGACATTTAGTTTAGTGAATGAGTCATGAATGAGTCTAACCATAGTCTTTGGTCTAACTACACAATAAGTTACAACAGCTTGAACTTGAAATAATGTGTTTGCTATTTCAAATATTTCATTGTTTTTTAATGCGCATACCCCAAAAATACTATCAGTCAGCTCACCCTGATCACACAGTACAAGCTAAAAGTGCTACATTAAGTCACTATCCCTATGGATTTTAAATGCTTTTAAATGCTTTAAATCTTTTACATTTGCAAGTAATATATTCCCACCTGACTCAGGGGTGTCGCACCCGTGGGGGATGTGGGTGTTTTAACTATGGAGCGAATTTTGTGCCAATATTCATCAAACAAATCCAGTGTTTCGCAAATAAACACAATCTGCTTTGCAAAGAAAAACTCGACTTGCAAACAAACGCAAAGTGATTTGCAAATACAAAACTCTATTTGAGAGAAAATGCAGAGGTATGGACAAATATATGTATTGTGTGTTGCAACTGTGAGACTCATTTGCCTTTTTATGAGGAAACTTGGCTTGATTTTCTCACACGCGTGCGGGCAGATTTTCTCACACGTGCAATTGAGCAACTTTCTTTTCCAAAAACAGCAGATGGCGCTGTCGGTCAATTTACGCTAGTCTCCCGAGACCTTTTCAGACCAGTATGAGTGGGGAACAGGTGAGTTTCTGTCTTAATATCTCTATAATTAACCATTTAGATGTTTTCAAAAAGTGACTAGTGCTGTAAAACTGTTAACATGATTGATTAGTTCAAAAATCAGGAGTGACATGGCTAAACATTTAACTAGACAGTCTTTCCCTATAAAAACTGATCCATTCTCCGTAACTCTTATCCTCTGTTGGATCGCGGGATATAGAATATATAACATTCAAAACAATGCAGGGGTATAACAATATGTCGTGTCACAATATATTGTAATACTAAAATGCAAATGTGTAGTGGATAGCGACAATATTGTGTACCAAAAATGAAAGCATTTAGAATTTTATTTTTTACATTAGGTCTGTCAGACTTTGTCTCTACGTCTTGTGTTTCCCCTCCTCTCGTGCCCTTATTTGGAGTTCCTGTTCCTGTCCTTGTTTGTTGTGATCATTAGTTAATTTACTTTAATTTACAAGGTCAAGTAAGATTTATTGTCTTTCTGCTATAGACATAGCCTCCAGTGGAGAGAAATGTTGTAGGCTACCTCTGCAGTTAAAGTTTAAACAAGTATAAAACTACACATAGATAGCGTACTGAAAGGAGTAGGCTAAACTAATTATACAAATAGGCTACTATAATCATTTAATAAACTAGTTAAAGTTCAGGTGAGCTTTATTGTGATTCAGGTATGTAAATGTACCAAAATATAATCTAAACATTAATATCCCTTACGAAAATTAACCATGGTTTTACTAAATAAATACCATGGTATTTGTAGTAAAGCTATATTGAAATGGTAACCTGCAAAAAAACAGGATTACCACACTTTTACTATAGTAAAACCAACTTTAATTTTCATAAGGGATATCATAGTTTATTATCATATTTATGTTTAAATATAGTACAGTAATATACATGCCTTGTACAACATGTAAAACTAAAAGTGGCCTGTAAGGAGATATTTCATATTTCAACCAATATACCAGCAGATTTTAGTCTGACAATAGCCTGTTTGGAAAAATCCAACTAAAATTATGTAGCTTTTTATATAAGGCCGAGCAACATTTTAACTCATGAAGTTAAGAATAAAAGGCTACCGTCAGGAATTATATTAGTGGCTCTTCAAAATGCAAACATTCGTCATCCGAGTCACTCCGAGAAGAGTCCTCGCTGTTCAGAGTGTGTCTTCACCCGTGTAGCACGCTGTTTATTAAACCACTGTTTATTAAAATGCTGAATTTATTATTACATCAGCATGAACTTGTTCCTTCTCCCCAATTCACAGGACAAGAGTGACATCAGAAGAGAAATATTCAGCATTTTGCTTAGCTAAAAAATACATAATTATTTAATCATTTAAAAAAAAGTTTTGTATTAAAAGATATTGTACTAAATAATGTGATTTGTTTTCATTTTTTTATTAATAATTAATGACCTCTTGGGTGATATTACTATATCTGATACTAAATTAAATTGTCTAAGCTTTCATTTTTGGTACACAATATTGTTGCTATCCATTATACATTTACATTTTTGTATTACAATATTGTGACACGACATATTGTTATACCCCTGCATTGTTTTGAATGTTATATATTCTATATCCCGCGATCCAACAGAGGATAAGAGTTACGGAGAATGGATCAGTTTTTATAGGGAAAGACTGTCTAGTTAAATGTTTAGCCATGTCACTCCTGATTTTTGAACTAATCAATCATGTTAACAGTTTTACAGCACTTGTTGTGAATTTCACTGACACTGTAGTAGGGTCACTTTTTGAAAACATCTACATGGTTAATTATAGAGATAGTAAGACAGAAACTCACCTGTTCCCCACTCATACTGGTCTGAAAAGGTCTCGGGAGACTAGCGTAAATTGACCGACAGCGCCATCTGCTGTTTTTGGAAAAGAAAGTTGCTCAATTGCACGTGTGAGAAAATCTGCCCGCACGCGTGTGAAAAAAAATCAAGCCAAGTTTCCTCATAAAAAGGCAAATGAGTCTCACAGTTGCAACACACAATACATATATTTGTCTATACCTCTGCATTTTCTCTCAAATAGAGTTTTGTATTTGCAAATCACTTTGCGTTTGTTTGCATGTCGAGTTTTTCTTTGCAAAGCAGATTGTTTATTTGCGAAACACTGGATTTGTTTGATGAATATTGGCACAAAATTCGCTCCATATTTAACACCCACACTTTTCCCGGTGAGAGGGTTCGGTTCAACACCCGCACTTTTTCTGCAGTTTTTCCGCAGTTTTGCACAAACGCCTTACTGCAGTCGCTCCTCCGTTTCTCTGGCCGCTCTGTGTCTGCCTCCTCTCCCCTCCCTCTCAAACCGGCTTTGAGTGTGACCGGCTGATGATTGGCTGTTCTGCCTTAAGTCCCGCCTCTCTTGGTGTGTTATGCTGCGTTCACGCCATATCGTAATTACCGTAATTCCGAGATGACAACACGTGACGTTCAACTCGGGGCTGTTCACGTCCTCCTACTGGGGATTATCTGTTGCTATAGCGACAGTCAACAAAATGAGCCCGCGAAAGAATGTTGAGAACAACAACAAAATAACAGTAGGAACACGGTATGTTTTTTTATAGTACATTATAGTATCTATATACATGCATCTATTTTCCTCTTTTTTTTAGAGCAGTAATATAGCTTTCTTTGAAAGCGCCAGCATTTTTCTCTGGTTCCGCATTAGGTGTAGCGGTCACGTGGTACAAGCCGTAGCAAGGGCCTGAACGCTTTTTACAAGTTGGTATCTCGTAATTACGGTTATTACGATATGGCGTGAACGCACCTTTAGATTTATCGGTCAGCTCGTGCCGAGGAGGCGGGAACTTATGGTTATTTACATCTCCCTTTTCCAGGTAAGGTACTTTGAATGAGTGTTTGCTTTCGAGGTTTAAATAAGCTTGATATGTGTTTGGGAAGATGTTCTGTTTATGTTTTGTTGACATGTCGAGTGTTTTCTGTATTATATTTCGTTTTTTAGACTAATGGTAATTGCTAATTGGGATATTGTTCAGCAGCTAGCTAAATTCGTTTATGTATGTGGCATGCAATGTATAAAGTAACTGTGATGAATAAGGCAGGGAATTGATGAGGAGGAGGGACAAATTGTCATTGTTAAGCAGTGTATTTATGGGTTTATTGCCAATGCAATTGATTTTGATATTTTGAGCATTGTTTGTTGATTAGCTGAATACTTTTGTGGATACTTACCTGTTGTGTTTGATTGTACCTGTTGATGAGAAAAAAGTGAAAATTATGTCATTTTTTTGCATACCTGTTGAAGAACTATGAAAGAAAAGTGTATATTATTTTAATGTTTAAAAACAGTAAATTGTTACATTATTTATACCACCAGAGTAAAAGCTTTGTGTGGGCATTTTTATTTATTTTATTTTATATCTCCCCTTTTCAAGGCAGGTAAGCAAAATTTAGCAGTCACAGTCCTGTCAGACCCATGTCACTATCAAGCTTACCACTGTCTTTTTGTCACGCAGTATCATTAAGATGCAGAAAAGAAAGAGGCAGGAGAAGATTGACACCTTTTTCAAGAGAAATCCTTTAAGTGAAGTTGAGAGCTGAAAGTTGAAAAATGTTGACATTAAACAACAGTAGCATATTCCTTTACCACTGCACCCTTGTTTAGGAAAGGAAGTTGCTGGAGGCATCAGTTTCAGAGAGAGCACGGGAAGGCTCATAGGTGAGCAATGAAATGAATGTTACAGTTTGTGAAAGAGGTCTATGAAGGAAGAGAGGCCATGTGTGTGTGTGTTTGTGTCATGGGTGGTGCTTATTTCCATCCCAGGTGCACGCGTGTGTCTGGTGTGTTTATATCAAATTCAGAATTTAATTTCAAATGTTTTGATTATGGCGTATGTGAGGATGTGGCCAGGAGTGAGGAAGACAGAGATGAAGGGGGAGGAAAAGGCAGACACGAAGCGGGCAGACAAGAAGCGGGCAGACAAGAAGCAGACAGACAAGAAGCGGGGAGACAAGAAGAACAGAGTGAGGGAGATGTCAGAGAGGACAAGGATGACGATGAAATGGTAGAGAGAGGAGCAGAGAACTCAGACGTGGCAGTTACTCGCCATCAGTTCAGTAAGCCCAATCAACCAGATCCAAAATGAATTGCTAAACAGTCCTTGCCCAAATATACTCTGAGTTTTCAAACTCAGTGGTACCAGAAATTTCCATGGCTCCATGTGAGTCCTGGTGTTGAGGGTGTATTGTGCTTTTACTGCTCCAAAGCCTTTAAAGGAACACTCCACTTTTTTTGGAAATAGGCTCATTCTCCAACTCCCCCAGAGTTAATAAGTTGAGTTTTACCGTTTTTGAATCCATTCAGCCGATCTCCGGGTCTGGCGATAGCACTTTTAGCATAGCTTAGCATAGATCATTGAATCCTATTAGACCAGTAGCATCGCGTTCAAAAATGACCAAAGAGTTTCAATAGTTTTCCTATTTAAAACTTGACTCTTCTGTAGTTATATTGTGTACTAAGACCGGCGGAAAATGAAAAGTTGCGATTTTCTTGTCCGATTTTGCTAGAACTATACTCTCATTCGGCGTAATAATCAAGGAACTTTGCTGCGTAACATGGCGCAGCAGGCGCAGTGATATTACGCAGTGCCTGAAAGTAGTCCCCAGCCAGGTACCTAGTTATAATATAGCTGGGGACTACTTTCAGGCGCTGCGTAATATCACTGCGCCTGCTGCCGCGTCAAAGTTCCTTGATTATTACGCCGGAATGAGAGTATAGTTCCTAATCATATCTGCCTAGAAAATCTCAACTTTTCATTTTCCGCCGGTCTTAGTACACGATATAACTACAGAAGAGTCAAGTTTTTTCTTTCTAAAAAGAAAAAGTATTGCTGAACAGTTTGTCTCCCGTAAGGAGGGCAGAAAGAGCACTTTTGGTTCTTTTAAATGAGAGGTAGTTGGTCATATGTTCATTGGTCAGTTGCTTGTTGTTGTTGGTTGCATTTATATATGTATATAGTTATATGTGTTTATATTTTGTTCTTAATATATGTTGTTTGTATATCTGGAGTTTGTAACAAAAATAATTTCCCCCTGGGATTATTAAAGTATTTCTGATTCTGATTCTTTAGTAAGTCTACTGTTGTGTATTTTCACAACAGAGTTTTGACTTATTTTCTGTGTGTTCCGAGTGTGTTTTTATACTTTTCTAGTATCACTCATTTAAATGGGAAGCTTTTTATATCTTGTATGTTATACCTTTTGTAAAATATGCTATTACGCTTTCACTACCCAGATAGCAAACTAACATCGAATCAACATAGAATCGATGTTTCTCGTGGCGTCGAAACGACGTTGATCTCCGACGTCGATCCGGCATCAGTTTGCTCATCGGGGTAATGTTGATCCGACGTTAGGCGCTCCATTCAAATCTAAGGAAAATCGACGCAATTGGTTGACTTACCTAACGTTGAATCAACGTTGATTTTAGGATGGTTGAAACAACGTCATAGAATCAACAGGTATTCAACATAAAATCGATCTAATTGGTTTGCTTCACTAACGTTGAAACGATGTTGATTTCAGTTGGTAACCCGACATTATACAATAAACTTTTTCTGCCTCTTTTAAAAATCTCACATACTTTGTAGATAAATTAGCCTGTATTATGTAATAATTTATTAATAATATATTAAACACATCGCATTCAGTCATAATTTCTTTATTATTTATACAATACAGTTTATAAACAGTTACAAATACATGATTGGCACAAACCATATACAATTTGCATTTACAATCAAATATACACAATGAGGTATTAAGTAAATTATAGGCAAATTTAAATATTGTCAAGTTACAAATAAAAATAATAAAAAAATATCATGTTATTTTATACCAAATGTGCTTGACTTTTATTTTCAGTGGGGCACAAAAGGAGATGTAAGGCAGAACATTAAGAGACTAACAGCCTCAGTCACGGTTCACTATTCTTTTGTATAAAATAAAATTAATTAATGGTGACTGAGACTATGCCACTCTCTCCTTTTGTGTTCCACAAAATAAAGACATATGGGTGAGAAGATGATTTATAAAGAATTCGTACCCTTGAAAATAGAAGACAGAGGTACATAGCAGATCTATCAGTTTCCCTTTGCAATTAAAACTTAAGTTCTTTGTAATGATCAGGGATGTGAATTTATCAGGTCAGGTCTGAAAAAGGTGATGAAGACGTAACCCACAATTGTAATATCAGTCATACACAAAGTTCAAAGTTCATCAAAGGGGGTTGGGGGTAATTTTTAAATTAATTAATTGTATTTTTTATTATAACTTTTGTATATTTTCATATAAAATGGCAACATTTTATGTAAAATGTACATTTCTAATCTTTATTAATGGAAATAACATGTCAGATATGCCATCTGCTATTTAGTGGACAATTTCTGTCACATATAGGTCTATTTTAAACAAAAAAACGATGTGAAAAAAGTGCTTTAAGTTTTTATCTAAATGTTGAAGCTGCTAAATTTAGCTTTTGCTAGTCTATTAGTCTATTATCTCAATCATAGCAGTTTAAGAAGTGACTCGCAGAACGTTTCAGCAGATTGACTCCTGTAATTGGGTAAATACAGTTGTCACTATTCCAATTGTGAATGGATTATGCAGAGAGTGCATTATAGTCGGTAGCCAGTCAATATTCGGATTATATATTTTTTTTCTAAGCACATTTTACTAATTCCAAACCACAAATATACACACAGGAGCATTTGAAAGAAGTCAATTTCAGCAGGTATCTAAAATGAGTCAATACTACTTTTACTACTTACTACTCACACTTTCAAAAACTCTCTGGATCTACGCAAATCACGCAAATGATCTATTTTAGATTCAAAATTAAAATTTTCACTTAAAGGTGATACGTTTGCATCCTTGAATATTCAGTTGATTATGTCCCTTTTTATATTTGCATACAGTACATGTCTATTGTGTCTAGATTTATTGTAGCAAAACTGAGCACCTGTGACCATGGAATTTGTATTTGTAGAGAATATTTAAATAAAGTCATCAAGAAAATGTTTTAGGAGTTGCAAACTTGTATTTTGTTTCTTTCTCTCTCAAACCAACAAAACCTTCTCAAAATCTTCACTGCAGGTGCATAAATCCTATTCTACAAATCACAAATTACAAAATTCACAGGCTGTTATACCAGATTTATGCAGGGCTATATTTCATTTTTCCAGAATTTAACTCTGGTATTTGTAGATAAGTTCATGTTGGAATGACCTGCCTATCTCAATTCAAGCAGCTTTAGCTTTGAGTCTTTAGCCATTTTCAAAAAACGTCTAAAGACACATCTTTTTCATCAACACATGACCAATTAATGCTATCACTTACCTATTCTATTCAGTTCAATTCTATTCAGTTTGATCGAATTTCAAATTCTAATCAAGCGTGCAAGTGGAATCTCACATTCTGATATGTCATGTGAGATCTCACATAAAAGTTCTACTTTAAAGTCGTGGTCAGAATTATTGGCACCCTTAGTTAATATGATCGAAGAAGTCTGTAAAAATAAATCTGTACTGTTTAAAATGTCACAGATCTGCCTGGAAGAGGATGTGTGTCTATATTGTTTATATGCAAGGTGAGGAGGATGGGTTGAGTGGCCAAAGACTCTCCAAAGATGTCTTGTCAAAAAGGATTGCATTGACAAGACAGATTTATTTTCACAGACTTCTTTGTTCATATTTACCAAGGGTGCCAATAGTTCTGACTATGACTGTATATATGCAAATGTGCAAAATTTGTTCATGACTTCACATTTTTTATTCGGGTGTGTGAATATGTGAATGTGTTTTGCCCCACATTCACATAAGTTTCTTAATTTGTGATTTGTAGAATATGATTTGAATCTCAGAATTTAAAATGATGTAACTGTTGTGTTGTGTTTGTTAGAGAGAAAGAGTAAAAAAACATTTGGAACTCCTAAAAAAAATTATTTAAAAAATAAAACCTTTTCTCTGTGACTGTAAATTTACTACCTGTAATACGCACGTGGGACTATTCTTTACACCTACACATTCCACTGTCACAGCTCAGTTTTGCTATAATAATACCTTAGACAGAGGTACTCAACAGGTAGCCCGTCTGCATTAATTTTGCAGCCTGCGTCATGCTGAAGATTAATGTATTTTTATTACAGTTTGCGCTCAAAATATTAGGCAGTTTGATTTTTTTATAAATTAAATGTAGCCTATACAATCACAGTAGTAAAAGCTGCTCGATCTGTAAGCGCTGTAACTAACCACGCCCCAAACAACTTAAAAGAGAAGCGTTGTCCAACAAAAGAGGACAACATGATTTTACTCCACAACATCAGTCGAGTGTTTGAAATGACTGCATTTTGTGAGCTGATGTGCGGTTTTTGTCACAGAACGAGGAAGATAATATATTGTATACGGTAGGGGTGGGAATCTTCAGGTGCTTCACGATCCGATCCGATTCTGGGAGTCACGATTCCAAAACGACTCTTGATTCGACTCTACATTTTTTCCCCAATTAATTCTTGTGCTGTGCAAATACATCTTTACAACTTTACATCTTAACCAAAATTGCAGTTTCTATGCTTTTTGTTTATAGTTGGAATCTCTGTGTGTCAGTACTGCCATCTTAAAAATAATGGTGTGAATCTTCACTGGTTTCATGATTCAATTCAATTAGGATTATCATTATCAACTTAATATCATGATACGTCACATTCTCAGTTTTCAATATTACTGCACACGGCTACATTTTCATATCAATTTTGTATCAAATTTATTTTGTGCAAAATTTACTTTATTTTCTTTTTTTATTATTATATTATACATTATAAGGATATTCTTAAGGCATTATAATGAATGCATAATGCATTATAAAAAAACCTTATAATATGTTATATCGTCTTATAAATAATCATAACAACAATTGACCTATCGGTAAGCCCCTCCCCTCGAACGCAGACTAGCCAATGGCAGTCGAGTATCAGTTGCACGGGGAGCGGAACTCGGACATCTGTAGGTTTCAGCGCCATAAAGAAAACATCGGAAGATCCGAAGCTCGCCTCGGTTTTATGGGGTTTATGCTTCAAAAAATGGAAAAACGATGTGCCTGGGGTATTTGTAACACTGATTCCAGGTATCCTGAGAGGATGGACAATATCATTTATTTTATTATATTTCCTGAATCCATACAAAACAGAGCAAAATGTCCCTAAGTATTCACCCTAATACAAATGAAGACAAAAACGTTCATTTTCTGGTTGTCATACACTCACTAAGTTACAGTTTTCATCTGCTCAAGCAGAACGTTAATGTCATCTTGTGCTTTAGCAAGGCATCTCTGGCTAAAACTAGCTAACGTTAAAGTTAGTGAGACCATGCTAACATACAAACTTAAATAGCGGAATGTTCTCGTGTCTTATACAGTGTAGATCAAAAACACACAAACCAAGGTCGACATTTCAGTGCCTCTCCATATTAAACTGGTTAAATGTAACATACATTAATTTAATCGTACCCCGCGATACATGAACAATGTTGATCCTGCATGTTGTCATCCGCGATTGTGATGACCGACCGTAATACGAGACTTCTCCCGCTTGCATTGTGATCTGTAAACCCTCGCTTCGAGTTACCCACAGGATTTATTTTTTAAATATTTTATAAGTCCCTCCATGGAATATTTAATTCCCATTTGGTGGCCTTCTGTGTCCAAAATTGTGCAAAAACATCGCGGGACAAGGTTTTCACATTGTAGCTGTCATTGAAAGACAGTGAGCAACTCTGTTTGTTTGTCCGAGGGAGCAACAGTAACTAAGGGGGGCGGGGCTTACCGATAGGTCAATTACAATACATTATAATGCTTATGCATTTGTGGTTATAACTTTTAAGATTATGATTATTTATAACACAATGAACACCATATTAAATCTACTTTTACATTTATAATGGACTATATATCTTGACATTATTTAAGATCTACATAGTATCTTACTACAGTACATCTTGTAAGTGGTTAGGTGTGGAGTGTTATTTGAGTGTTCCCTGTAAGGCTAATATTAATTTTGATGTGAGCTAATTAATAATTTCAACTGAAAAAAAAAAATGCAGTGTTTATATGTTAGGTTACATTTTATTTTGATGGTCCCCTTAGTCTATTGACTATAAGCAACTTTGCAACTACATGTCACCTAACTCTCATTAGAGTATTAGTAGGCTTAGGTTAAGGTTAGGGTCGGTAGAATGTTGACGTACTTGCAAAGTAACTTAGAGTCAGTTTGTCTGTTGGGGAACCATCAAAATAAAGTGTTAGCATATATTTAGCAGACATACTACTAATACCCTAATGACTGCTAGTTAATGCACAGATCTATTTCGATATATCAGATGTTTTGTCCTGCTCTGAAAACATAACTGACTGTGTACATCAATTTCGTATAAAAGTATTCGAAGATGCAAATGCATTTAACCGCAGCCGCAATCGAGCTTCAGGACAAACAAACACAAAGCGCACGTGAAAGTCTGTCTCACAGCGCCCTGCGCTGCGCTGCTGTTTGAAACGTGCGGATATGGTCCGTGTAGTGCGGTTCAAATGAGTAGCGCTGTTTTGTTCCGCTTTTCCCGCATAAACATTACATTGAATGTTTATCTAGCTTGTTTTATCAAGGAAAATTATATCACTATAATTGTAGTTATCGTTTTACCGCCGAGCCCTACCTCAAAGTATATCTGCTCCTGCGCCCCCCAGGTTAGGAACCACTGACTTAGGGTACTGCCACAGTATAATTGTGTAACTTTATTATCTAATATATAAAATTGTATTTTTATCTTTTGGAGGTTGCATTCAACTCAAAAATAATTCTCCAAGGGAATGATGCCTCTGCTTGTGGACAAATCATGTAAATATTTCTGTAAACTTTATTTACTTTTAGTGTGGGGAAACAAGTTACCAAATGGTTTCTTCGCTGTTACCTGATCTGAAACATGCTGTTGAAAAAGATGAAACAATGGTGACTATGATGACCTTGGAAAAAGCAAGACAATGGATCACAGAAATTGTTGACAGGGTGAAAGAAATGGTGGACAGGTAAAATGTTAAGAAATGTTTAAACTGTTACACATCAAAGCATTACAATTTATGAATCCACAGAGAACAAAGTTTAATGTGATTACACTGATGGTCTATCTAAAATCATTCATCATCAGATATGAGAAACACAACCACAGTGTGGCTTCATGCACTAGTGGTGTGATTAATGAAAAGGCTGAGACAGAAACAATTACTAAGGAGATAGAGGCTCTGGAGAAGGTGGTGAGTTATCTTCAGATGGAACTGAGGCAAACTTTTGAGGAAATTGGACAAACTGAGGCACAGATTGGACAGAGAAACCCACGCCGTTTTTTTTAATTCCAAAAATGCTTCTAGCAGAATGTCTGGTTTGTCAGTCCTAGCTGTCATAGTACCATTTGCCGAAGCCATTGTTAAATGCATTTCTGAACCTGAAACTGGTCCTGTAAGACCTCTTTTCCATCAAAGAGCTCAACTCCTTGCTTAGAGGTTAAAACTAAAAAACGAACAGCACAACATCCAAGTCAGGCTGACTGATGCTCAGCTGAAGTTGGCAAACATGAAGACAGAAAAGGGTGAGATTCTTTCACCTAAAAGATCTCAATGGTCAGAAGCTTTAGAGTGATCTCTCATAATTAATGTATGATTTATATTGTTCCTAAAGGTTCAATACCAGACCTTGTCCAACTGAGTGACGTCCAAAAGTGCCTTTATCAAATCCAACAAACTCTGATTCAACATAATATTTTCTGGAAAATAGTGCAAGTATTTCTGGAGGCTCTCAAAGGCCAGACCTTCGCTAATGATCACTTCATTGGAGAGAGTGAACTGAAGGAGACTGTTCTGAGCAAGGGCGTAACCATGGTATAGATATTGGGGGGGTCCAAATGTGAGCCCCCCCCCAAACACACACACACACACACACACATATCACAATTACTCTGTATGTATCCCCTTCACTCTCACCACCATCTCTTCGAATCCACGGCACGGGATCAGATGGGTTTCCATTCAAATCAATGTGTCAACTTAAATCCATTCAGTCGTGGATCAGATCGTAAAAACAAACAGGCCAGGCCATCAACGAATGAATAGAGGCTTATCAATGGAGTGGGAAGTGCGGGAACTCCTTGGTCTGTGACTCCAGCAGTTCATTATTCAGCCTATTTTCAGGGTATCATGCTAGCTACCTAGCTATAATACTGATCCATTTAAACGTGATATTTTTTCACATTTATTCAAAAATTGCCGTGGTATTTTTGACCATGGCACTACTTTTTAGGTGTCTACTTGCTTACCGTCTGAAAAAAAGGCGAATGTCCGCCTGTTCGTCCTGCTTCATTTCATTTAAGCACCAGTGACAGTCGGACTGAGCGCGTTTTTTTCAAACGATGCCGCAAGCCGGCGTTTACGGACAAAGTATATGGTGGTTATGCCCATGGTTCTGACGAATATTGATTTAGCACAAGAGGTAACTTAGACACTGAGTAAACAGGGAGTTGATGTCGTCATATTTTCTGTTGTGATTCATTTTCACCTCATATCTTTCAGCATTGGAAGGCCTTCGGTGTATCCTGTCTGAACGCCAAGGGCATCTTTAGCTTGCAGAATAAGGATTCGTATAAGTTCCTGGAGACCAGCCCATCTTCACTGTCACCAGATGAATGGAAGAGACAATATGATGCTGTCATTGTGGAGCTGAACAAAATAAATCCTGATCCCTGCACTCTCAAACCACCAGCTGCCCTTACTGAGTAATATACAACTTAGGAAGTCTTTACAGTACATTGAAGTACATGCAGTTTATAATCATTTAGTTTTACCAACTGCTTTGAATAAAATATATGATTGTTGTTGTTTTTTTTTGGATTCTGTTTTAGTTAGGTCTACTAAATAATCAGGGATATTCTTTTTTAATTCTGTTTCTGTCACACTATATGGACTTTGTTGTTGTGTTTCACTGTTCTCCCTCCTTGTTTCAGTCCCATGACATAGTTCCCATCTCCCCTTGATTATGTCATGTGGTTCAGGTGTGTTTCAGTAATTATCCACATTTGGTTTGTGTATTTAAAGAGATAGTTCACCCAAACATGAAAATTATGTCATCATTTACTCTCCCTCAAGTAATTCCAAACCTATATGAATTTCTTTGTTCTGCCGAACACAAAATAAGATATTTTGAAGAAAGTTTGTAACCAGGCTGTTTTGGGGCACCATCGACTTCCATAGTAGGAAAAAAAAATACTATGGAAGTCAACGGTGCCCCAGAACTGCTCCGTTTCCCACATTCTTCAGAATATCTTCCTTTGTGTTCAGCAGAACAAAGACATTCATGCAGGTTTGGAACTACTTGAGGGTGAGTAAATGATGACAGAATTTGCATTTTTGGGTGAACTATCCCTTTAAGTTCCAGTCTGTTCAGTTATAGTTCGTTGGGTCTTATCTATTGTGTGTTTCCAGTCCTCATTGTGTGGATTACCTTATGTGGATTTATTAAAGACTGTTTAACCTTCATCTTTATCTTCGTGCATGTTCATCAAGACCGATATGTGACAGATTCTCTGTGATTAAATTGGTTGGCATTTCTCAGTTATGATTGGTATCTTTAAATGTGACCACATTATTTCCTACATATACAGATTTGCATTGAAAATGGAGGGTTATTGTGAATTAACATCAAATATAAAAATAAAATAAATAAAACTTATATTTAACTGTACAGTAAATTGTGATGAATTACTGTAAAACTATAAAAGATGACAAAATGCATAAAAATATGGCAAAGATTCAACCTAATAGAGAAAGAGAGAGAGAACAGTTTGTATTAGGAATGTGAATTATTTTTAACAAAATTGCCGTGGTACTATATATTTTTGTTTTTATAGTATATTTTATAGTTATGTGAAAACATTTAGGAGAAAAGAATAATTTTAGCTCAACTATTGCTTAAAAATTACTATATGTCTGACTTAAACTGAACCCAAAATAGGTTGTAAATTAACATCATAATTGCCTCTAGACACATAATTACTATAGGCATCAGCAATAATCAAAATATAAACATTTATTAAGCAATTAAATTAAAAAAACAAAAACAAAGGTTATTTATTCAGATTATTAATACATGTTAATTTTTAACCTATTTTGGGTTCATTGTAAGCAAGAATTATGCATTTCTAGCAATATTAGAGTTAAATAAATACCCCGAAGGCTGGGTTAAACATTTAATCCACCCACACGTCAAAGTCCATATTTCACCCAGAACTGGGAGGTTTTAACCCAGCATTTTTTAGAGTGTGGTTTATGAGGTTTAAAACATACTAAACAGTTTTATATATGTATATTATATATATATAAGGAATATTTGACGACGGGCCGTTGGATTATTAGAAAAATAATGCACACCCGAGGTGGTGATGCAGTCACGAAGCGGAGTCTTATACTACGGTTGCCACACCTCAAGACATCGATCAGATGATATACAGGTGCATCTCAATCAATTAGAATGTCGTGGAAAAGTTCATTTATTTCAGTAATTTAACTCAAATTGTGAAACTCGTGTATTAAATAAATTCAATGCACACAGACTGAAGTAGTTTAAGTCTTTGGTTCTTTTAATTGTGATGATTTAGGCTCACATTTAACAAAAACCCACCAATTCACTAACTCAACAAATTAGAATACTTCATAAGACCAATCAAAAAAAAACATTTTTAGTGAATTGTTGGCCTTCTGGAAAGTATGTTAATTTACTGTATATGTACTCAATACTTGGTAGGGGCTCCTTTTGCTTTAATTACTGCCTCAATTCGGCGTGGCATGGAGGTGATCAGTTAGTGGCATTGCTGAGGTGGTATGGAAGCCCAGGTTTCTTTGATAGTGGCCTTCAGCTCATCTGCATTGTTGGGTCTGGTGTCTCTCAGCTTCCTCTTGACAATACCCCATAGATTCTCTATGGGGTTCAGGTCAGGCGAGTTTGCTGGCCAATCAAGCACAGTAACACTATGGTCATTGAACCAGCTTTTGGTACCTTTGGCAGTGTGGGCAGGTGCCAAGTCCTGCTGGAAAATGAAATCAGCATCTCCATAAAGCTTGTCAGCAGAAGGAAGCATGAAGTGCTCTAAAATTTCCTGGTAGATGGCTGCGTTGACTGTGGACTTCAGAAAACACAGTGGACCAACACCAGCAGATGACATGGCAGCCCAAATCATCACTGACTGTGGAAACTTCACCTTGGACTTTAAGCAACATGGATTCTGTGCCTCTCCACTCTTCCTCCAGACTCTGGGACCTTGATTTCCAAATGAAATGCAAAATTTACTTTCATCTGAAAAGAGGACTTTGGACCACTGAGCAACAGTCTAGTTATTTTTCTCCACAGCCCAGGTAAGACGCTTCTGACGTTGTCTCTGCTTCAGAAGTGGCTTGGTGGCCCTTTTCCTGAAGACGTCTGAGCGTGGTGACTCTTGATGCACTGACTACAGCCTCAATCCACTCCTTGTGAAGCTCTCACAAGTGTTTGAATCAGCTTTGCTTGACAGTATTCTCAAGCTTACAGTCATCTCTGTTGCTTGTGCACCTTTTCCTACCCAAATGATTCCTTCCAGTCAACTTTGCATTTAATATGCTTTGATACAGCACTCTGTAAACAGCCACCCCTTTCAGTAATGACCCTCTGTGACTTACCCTCTTTATGGAGGGTGTCAATGTTCGTCTTCTGGATCATTGCCAAGTCAGCAGTCTTCTCCATTATTGTGGTTTCAAAGAACAAGAGACACCCAGAATTTATACTGTAGGGATGGTCATTTATTGAAACTCAAATGTAAATATTCTAATATTTTGAGATACTGATTTTTGACTTTCATGAGCTGTAAGCTCTAATCATCAAAATTAAAATTAAAAAACTTAATGTTTTACTTTACATGCAATGAATCTAAAATATATGAAAGTTTCATGTTTTTAAATAACTTACAAGAAAAAATGAACTTTTTCACGACATTCTAATTTATTGAGATGCACCTGTATTTCATGGCATTCGTCCGGTACTTCTACTTAAATCGCTATTGTGAGTTGGATTATTTCTTCCGCATCTCAGCCAACGCCTCCTTTGCTAATTCCAAAACGTCATTTTAAACCTAGTAACGGAGGCTTGAGCCGTTGATAGCAGATTAATGCAGTTAATACAGTTAATAACTAAGTTATGAGAGAAAGAGAGAGAGAGAGAATTACATCTGTGCGTCTCTCAGTAGTGTTCGGCAGCAATGTCTCTAGTTATAGTGAAACTTAGTTCCTTTTGTTCACGAACAGCGCCGGTGTTGTTAACTCGCTTGTGAGAAGTCATGTAGTTTTTAAGTTGTTTACTGATAAAATCGTCAGAGTAGCGCTAACAACATTAGGACGATGTATGCTAGTGTGTGTGCAAACTGTAACTGTTATGTATGTGCGGTCTGTGAGGGAGAGAGAGCGGTAGAGATAGAGTATGTGCTTTCCGTACATAACAAAGCGTAATTTTGTGGCAAAAACATGTATATGATCTGTCGTTTTTATCATATTGTTTACTATATTTATTTATTTGGCCAGTGCTGTTGTGGGTCTTGGTTATTTTGC
The DNA here is from genome assembly GCF_012432095.1 of Onychostoma macrolepis. Lineage (NCBI taxonomy): Eukaryota > Metazoa > Chordata > Actinopteri > Cypriniformes > Cyprinidae > Onychostoma > Onychostoma macrolepis. Next base: position 19,127,555 of record NC_081179.1, read on the forward strand.
TGTTGTAAGACCTTTAAAATAACAGAAATCATTTGGCAAAGTGATATGGTCATGTAATGCGGTCAAGAGCTGCCTGGAACTACGTTCGCCGTGCGTTTCCCTGAAAATAATTGCACACCTTAGAACGTTCGTCAGCCAATCAGGTTCAAGCATTCAATGGCCCCATAGTATAAATATATATATACAGTGCCCTCCAAAAGTATTGGAACAGTGAAGACAAAATTGTTCTGTTGGCTGTGAAGTCAATGTTTTACATGTTTTACCAAATAAAAAGAACAGCACTTTTAGAGTTCATCCCTCTCATTGATGTGAGCATAAGTATTGGGACAGTTGAACATAAGGCAGATATAAAAGATTAAAAGCTATTATTTAGTTGCAGATCCCTTGCGCACAATCACAGCAGTGAGTCTGTGACCCATAGACATCACCAGACTCTTGGTCTCATCCTTTGAAATACTTTTCCCAGCCTTTAATGCAGCCAATTCCAATTTTTGCTTGTTTGGGGAGTTTTTGCCTTTACTCTCCTCTTCAGCTGGTGAAATTCATGTTCAATTGGATTTAAATCTGGAGATTGACTTGGGCAATCTAAGACTTTCCATTTCTTTGCCCTTATAAATTCCTTGACTGAACTGGCAGGGTGTTTTGGGTCATTGTCCTGATGCAATATGAAGCACTTCCCAATGAATCTGGTGGCATTTTCTTGAATATTGGTAGGCAAGATGGTTTTGTACCCTTCCAAATTCATTCTGCTACTGTCATCATACATTAAGTCATCAGTAAAGTTGAGAGGGCCTGTTCCAGAGGCAGCCATGCATGCCCATGCCATGACACCACCTCCACCATGCTTTACAGATGAGGCTGTCTGCTTGGGATCATTGCAGTTCCCTTTTTTTCTCCACATTTTTGCTTTCCCATTACATCGATAAAGGTTCATCTTTGTCTCATCGGTCCATAAACACATTTCCAAAACTATTCTGGCTCACCTTTGTGCTTTTTTGCAAACTCTAATCTTGCCTTTCTATTTTTGGAGCTGGTCAGAGGTTTGTATCTTGCTGTGTAGCATCTGTAATTCTGTGTCAAAGTCTCCTGAGGACAGTAGATTGTCAGAGCATCACCCCAGCTTTCTGGAAGTTGTTGGTGATTTTACAGACACATCTTTTAGGGTTCATTTTCACAGCGTTTATGATTTGTCTGTCATCAACTACTGTTTTCTCAGCCGATCAGATCGTTGCTGGTGTCGCTGGTGGTTTCCAAACTCTTGATTTCTCCATGCCCTTTGTTTTTGCTAGAGCTCTAACTGTCTTCCTCTTTTATTTTAGCATCCAAATTGCTTGCTTTTCTCTCAAAGTCAGCTCCCTCATCTTCATCCTGGTTTGTGTGTGTCATTATCGAATGCAAGATTCAGAATGCAGAAGTAATGGATATAACTGATACGACACATTCCCTGCTTAATATCTGAAGAATTAATGCAACAGGACACAGCTGATCACTTAGAAAGACCTGTGAGGCAACTGTTCCAATACTTATGCTCACATCAGATAGAGGGATGAAACTCTAAAAGTGCTGAACTTCTTAGCTGGTAAAACATCTATGTGTTGAATCACCCAATAATAAAATGTGACATTCTGTAGTTTTGTCTCATATTCATCTTTTAATCATATTTGTAAATGTCTTAAAGGGTCATAAAGGGTGAGGTTAGGATTAGATGACAGAAAATGTGATTAGCTAAGTAAAAAAATTAATAATAATAATTGCCTAGGGAGATATTTTAAACTCATAACATGCTTGTCTAAATAATTGGATTAATAAAAAAAATTGTATTTTAGGTTGATACTGTAAGCCAATCAGAATGCAATTATTCTCAAACTCCCACCTCCTGACACTGCTAGGTTCCCCAAAACAGTTGAAGTATAGGTCTCTTCAGAACCAAAATGGGTCTAATCAATCATACATTGTTGCAGCAATTCAGTTCTAATTTTTAAGTTTTATTGTTTATAAAATGCTTGATTGATGGATGTTTTATCGACGTTCAGCTGTTATGCTTTCAAGTAATATTCCATATTTCATAGTATCTTTAAAAATAAATAAAACATCTAAACTTTCATATTGTGAAGAGAAACTAATATTTAAAATTATATCTAATAAATGGAATATAATTCAGTTGAAATGTAAATATAAAATGTTCATATCAGATGTAATTGTGACTGAATTATGTTTTATTTATTACTATCTAGCCTATTGCCTTTCTGCTTTGTATGTGTGTGAGCTAAGTGTACTTCATGTAAATGTTTATGAACTTCAGGACTATTTGTGTATATGTCCATTGTCCCCAATGATGGAATCCAGTGGCATGGGCGAAGGTATACTGGCGTTAGGTCTTTTACTTGTAATTATGTTTCAATTTTATTTTAGCTCTATATTTAATCTGACTCCAATTTCACATTGTTATAAAATTTAGACTGATATTCATTCAGATTAAATATACTGCTAATACAGACAACTACAGTAATATAAGGTTTGTCTATTTTCTAAATGAATATTAATGAATACGATCTGGTTAGTTTAAGTTAATTTAAGAAACACTAGTTAGTTTAATCGGTTCTCAGGAGTTGACTTTGTGGCACTGCTGAGGTGGTATGGAAGCCCAGGTTTCTTTGATAGTGGCCTAGAACCACTATCAAAGTAGTGTAGAACCTATTACAAATATATTAAATATTTTTTTAGTCACACCCTCATTGGTGGCTGAGCCCCTCCTAAAACTGAAGTCCTAGAATCGGTATTGGACACTCTCTTGCCTCATATTAACGGAAAACGTAAAATTTCCATTATTATTAAACTTCAAAACTGATTTGTGTATTTTGCTTGGGCTGCACAAAAACATGCTAAACTGTTATGATCAGTGCATCTTGTCTCCACTAGGGGGAGTAATAAGTCTTAAATTCTTGAAGTCCTCTGATTCCAAACACACTGTTCTTTTCCTCTCCTATAATCTCCTTGATTAAGGCCATTTGAGCATGTTCTAAGCGTAACCCTGCTTTACTGAGTAAGGCTGTTTTCATCCACACAGGGACATTCATTATGACGTGATCCAAATCAGCATTACTACAACTCAGGGCTTTCCTGTAGCTCAAATAGTAGAGCATGGCGCTAGCTACGCCAAGATCATGGGTTCGATTCCCAGGGAAAGCAAGAGCTGATAAAATGTAAAAACTGTAACTTGAATGCAATGTAAGTCGCTTTGGATAAAAGCGTCTGCTAAATGCATAAATGTAAATGTAAATGTAAACTCAATCAAGTTAATTTAGAGCAGCAGTGGGGAACACTGATCCTGGAGGGATCCCTGCAGAGTTTAGCTCCAACCCTAATCAAACACACCTGAACCAGCTAATCAAGGTCTTCAGGATGCAGTTAGGTATTTTTTTCCCCACGGTTTTCCAGGGTTGGAGCTAAACTCAGCAGGAGAGTGGCCCTCCAGGATCAACATTCCCCACCCCTGATTTAAAGTATACTGCACACAACTAATCTTCACTTTGCAAGCACATGAGGCAAATAATATGGCAGTAAAATGACTAATAATGAAGGGAAGATTTTGAATAAACTTGAAATAAATTTATGTATTTTTACACCAAATATTGGAATGTTATTTATTAATTTTTTTTTCAATTAGCACAAGATTTACATTTGAAAGCTAGGTTATTTGTGCATAATTGTGTCAATATTCACTCAAAAACTGTGTTAAATTAAAGTAATTAAAAAGATCTGCATCCAATATTTGATAATACTGTGCAAAGCTGTTGAGATAATTGACTCCTGAAACTCGAGGCACATGTCAGCGCTCGACGCTACACTCTTAAAAAAAAAAATGCTGCTAAATAGCACTAAAAGTGGTTCTTTGACTCGTAATCATAGGGGAACCACTTTTAGTGCTATTTAGCACTGATCTTTAAAGGTGCTATTTAGCACCTTTGTCAATGGTGCTATGTAGAACCATAAGAGGTGCCATATAGCACTTTATTGCAGTGTTTTATTTTTATTTTTTGGCTTATCATAGGGGAACCTCTTTTGGTACTATATGGCACATATTCTTAAAGATAAGAAGCTTAATAGCACATTTGTCAAAATGTCATTTGACCATGTCAGTCAGAGCACAGTTCATTCATGGAGCTCTTTTCTAATGAGCTCATGATCTGAAGCAGGTGTGTTAAATAAGTGAGACATGTACAACATGTGGGGGCAGGTCGGCAGGACTGAAATTGAGAAGCGCTGCTACAGGAGGAGTCTCAGTGCCGTCGAGATGTCCTCACTCTCCTCTGTGATTAACTGTCCATCCAACGTGAGCACAATGTGGTCATACTGCATGAGATGACCCTCCCTACAGCCTTTAAGATTCATCTTAGGTGTTGGGATGGGCTGGTCTGAGAATGGCCCTGGGGGAGAGGGGATAATAGCATTAACCATCTTCTCATATTTATTTGCAAGGCAAACCTTATGAGTTAAATTAATTTTAACTACTGCCATACAACTGCTCAAATACTTTTGGCCATGAACTGAAAATGAACAAAATTTTCTCTTCAATTTGATAGCATATTTGTGTAGACCTATAAACAAACTAATGTTTGCATTGAAATCATCTGAATAACAAAATGTGCAATAAGTGTAGTGCTTTGATTAGATTGTGTTTCACACTATAGTCAGCTGTTCATGGCTCACCTCAACTTCAAACAGCAACCCTGGGTCCTCCTTGAACAGAGCAGGCAAGAGCAGAATAGCTGCTTCCAACTGTAGTTTAAAATAACATGGTGGATGCTTTTACCCATTTTTTTTTTTTTTTTTTAACATCAATTACTGTGTGTAATACAGATAAATGCAGGAAAGAAGACAGGTATGATCTCAGGCAGAGTGGTAGGATGTCAGTCAGTGGTACAATAAAAATCTAAGCAGTAATGATTTAATTACCTTTTTTCAGTCTGCCATCTTCACAGTCATTAATCATGCACCTGAACTTCTCCTTCAGGGGACTCAGCAAACTTGAAGGACTCTGGGTGTCATTACAGAGAGCTGTGTGATAATTTGTTGGTCCACATCAACATTGGTGTGGTCTCACAGATCCAAAAGGAGCTTATGTTAAGAGGAAGGCAAAGGAGGAAGGACGTATTAAAATATAGTCATAACTCATACAATTAAATAAGGAGGCAATTAACACACTACTGTACTGAGCATTTTGGCCAGTCTGACAGTCTGACAGGAACTCAGAGAGAGTCTCCTCTGTGCTATATTTGCACACAAAATTTGTCCGATAGCATTTTATCAGCACAATCATTTCTTTGATGAGCTGTACGTTTGGTCTAAGCTTCTCTGTTTCAACCTGTTGGGGTAGTTAAATTGTTAAAAATGGGGTCTGTCAATAAAACGTTAAAAAACTAAAAAAAAAACAAAAAAAAACAGTCTTTAGAAAATCTTTAGTCGAGGGCAGCCCTACTAGAAAGAGCCCAGACTTCTAATTATTATTAGGCAAATAGCAAATATTAATGATCAAAAAGTTATGCATGACAATCAATAATCTTAAATATGGAAATGTGGCTTACCCATGCCTGTTGTATGTGTCCAAAAAATGTTAACAAGAGCTCTTTTCATCCAACTTGACAATGTACTGATGATTTTATACTCAAACACATTTCTTTTTGATTTTTCAGTTATTCCAGCATGAACCATCTGTAACAACATTAGAGGAATAATTTACTCAAAAATATCATTCCAAACCCCATATAACTCACTTTTGACGAACACAAAACACATTCTTAAAAAAAGTACCCACAAAAACTTGTTAAAAGTAGCTTATTTAAGTCATGTGTCATATCTTGTGAGGTGCACTCAAACCCAGTGAATCGACACATCAAAATAACTCAATGTACAAGCTTCATGATATGATATATTTGTTCACGAGACATGCAAGAACCAATGACTTATATTACCATTTTAAATTTGGGGAGTTTACAATGGTTTGATTTGTCAATATGATGTTACAAAAAGCATTGTAAATGAGGTAACGTTATAACACTAACTGTGGGTCTCTTGTTGGTAATTGTAACCTCTTTGCCTGCTCCACATAGTGAATCAAAGCAAATGTCTCTCTGAGAGAAGTTTAGGAGCTCACATCACATAAATGTCGCTATAAAACAATATGATGTTATAAATACATATTGTGAATTAGGTAAATCACTTACTTTTGGTATTTTCCAAAAAGCAACATCTTCGTCTTCTCAGTATCACGACGAGTCAAAGAAAATGATTTCTATGAGAAAAGTTTAGGACTACACAGCACAAAAATATTGTTAGAAAATAATATAACGTCATAAAATGCATATGTAAATGAGACTAAACACTTACTTTCAGTGTTGTCTCTGTTAAAACATCAGTGTCTGCACCGTGAGTCAAAGGAAATGTCGCCTGAGAGAAAAGTTTCGGCCGTTTAAACGCATATAAATATCACTATAAATCAATATGTTACAAAATACATATTGTAAATGAGATAAAACACTTACTTTCAGTGTTTTCCTGTTAAAAATCAACCTCCTGTCCTGTTCAGCTCTGCACTGCGAGCCGCACACACAGAACATAAATATCATTCTAAAACAATGTGATGTTATAAAATTAATACTGTGTGAATAACATAAAACACTTAATCTCTGTATTTTCCGTCCTCGTATGCTCCGCATCGCGATTCGCGGGTCAAAGAAAATGGCGACGGTGAGAAAAGTTTCAGCCCTTTAGGCGCGCAAAGCACGTAAATATCGGGGGAGGGGGAGGGGTAGGGGTAGGGGTTGGGCAATGCGCGTCCTCGCATGATAATTGTACAGTTCCTCTCGCGGTCTCACCGTGATCGTGTCTGGGCTGACGCAAAAAAATCAGAAGTGCTCAAACAGAAAAAAATTAGGATAACAGAGGACCTGACGCAGAGAACGAAGGAAGCCCGGAATAAACTGTGGCCGTTGATGGAGAAAGCTCGAAAAGAGGGTCGTTGTGCTGGTTTCAAGGGTCCATTTGATATTGTTGATGGAAAGAAGATTTGTGCGGACAATATCTGACTTCTAATGAACATTAGAGGTTAAGTGCTCTTATGCCAGTTATGGTTATTGCCATTTTCACTGCGGAAATGTTAACTGGCAAAGTATGGAAACTGACAAGCAGTTGATAAATACGCAGTATTGTTGTAATATGTTAAGGTAAGCGGAGGTAGTTTAAAATAAGTTTATGCTCTTAAAGAGGGGTTTGGATAAGTTTCAAGTTTTGCACTTTATTGTATTACATTTTATATATTCTTTATTACTGTAGCGATTAAAAGTTTTTCTCGTGTTCTCTTATTGTTCATATGTCAGTTAAACTTTCTTGTTTTTCTTTTAATGTACGGGGGATTCGTGATTTATCTAAACGCAAGGCTTTATTTTTGTTTTGTATGTCACAGAAAAGAGAGATTTATTTTCTTCAAGAAACACATTCTTCTTTCAAAGATGAAACATTTTGGCGCAATCAATGGGGAGGGAATATGTTATTCTGTCATGGTACTAACCACTCTGCTGGAGTTCTAATTTTGTTTGATCGTAATTTTAGCGGCTCTATTCTTCAGTCCTTTTCTTCTTCTGAGGGACAGATGGATTATTGTTGTTATTCTTTTGGGAGATTTCTTGTTTATCTTGGCCATTGTTTAGGTTTTTAACAATCATACGCAAAACAGCAGTTTTCTTCTAAGATCTTTGATTTAAAAAGTAAATATCCTTCTGCTGCAGTAATAGTTGGAAGAGATTTTAACAAAGCTCCTGATTTATGTATGGATAGATTTCCTTCAAAACAAGAATCACGCAGATGTAATACCATTATTAATGATTTTTGTAACGTCCTTTCTCTATAGGATGCTTACAGGTTTATGCATACTGATGCTTGTTCATATTCTTGGTTTAGTGCAGATTTCTTAAAAAAATCGGACATAGATTGTTGGCTTATATCTGATTTAAAAGGGGGTTCAGGCATTCATACCCATTATTAGTGATGATAATATGTCTTCTTGTGAGATGGATTTGTGGTTGGAAGAGTTGGATGTTATTATTCATAAATCCCCTCTTAATAAAAGTCCAGGTCCAGATGGACTGCCTTTTGAATTCTACAGGACCTTTTGGAAAGACATAAAAGAGTTTCTTTTAGAAGTGTTCAAAGACTGTGTACAGAAAGGTGAATTGACCGAGTCCATGAAGCAGGGGCTAATTACTTTAATTCCAAAACCCAACAAAGATTCCTTGTATTTAGATAATTGGCGCCCGATAACTTTACTTAATTCAGATTATAAATTGTTAGCTTCCCTTTATGCAAACAGGCTGAAACCATGTTTAGAAGAAATTGTTTCTGTTTCCCAGTCTGGCTTTATGAAAGGCAGGCACATAGCAAATAATATAGAGTTAGTGTTAGATATTTAGATATTAGATATAGTGCTGGATATTGGCAGGAACTGGAACACGCTGTTGTATACGCCGATCCAGAGCATCCCAAAAATGCTCAATGGGTGACATGTCTGGTGAGTATGCTGGCCATGCAAGAACTTCCAGGAATTGTGTACAGATCCTTGCAACATGGGCCCGTGCATTATTATGCTGCAACATGAGGTGATGGTCGTGGATGAATGGCACAACAATGGGCCTCAGGATCTCGTCACGGTATCTCTGTGCATTCAAAATGCCATCAATAAAATGCACCTGTGTTCGTTGTCTATAACATACGTCTGCCCATACCATAACCCCACCACCACCATGGGCCACTCGATCCACAACTTTGACATCAGGAAACCACTCACCCACCCGACGCCATACACACACCTGTGTCTGCCATCTGCCCTGTACAGTGAAAACCAGGATTCATCCATGACGAGACCACCTCTCCGAAGTGTCAGACGCCATCATATGTGAGCTTCAAGTTATGACGACGAACTGCAGTCAGGTCGAGACCCCAATGAGGACGACGAGCATGCAGATGAGCTTCCCTGAGACGGTTTCTGACAGTTTGTGCAGAAATTCTTTGGTTATGCAAACCGATTGTTGCAGCAGCTGTCCAGGTGGCAGGTCTCAGACGATCTTGGAGGTGAAGATGCTGGATGTGGAGGTCCTGGGCTGGTGTGGTTACGCATGGTCTGCGGTTGTGAGGCAGGTTGGATGTACTGCCAAATTCTCTGAAACCCCTTGGGAGACAGCTTATGGTAGAGAAATGAACATTCAATTCACGGGCAACAGCTCTGGTGCACATTCCTGCAGTCAGCATACCAATTGCACGCGCCCTCAAAACTTGCGACATCTGTGGCATTGTGCTGTGTGATAAAACACATTTTAGAGTGGCCTTCTATTGTGGCCAGCCTAAGGCACACCTGTGCAATAATCATGCTGTCTAATCAGCATCTTGATATGCCACACCTGTGAGGTGGATGGATTATCTCGGCAAAGGAGAAGCGCTCACTAAAACAGATTTAGACAGATTTGTGAACAATATTTGAGAGAAATAGGCCTTTTGTGTACATAGAAAAAGTCTTAGATCTTTGAGTTCAGCTCATGAAAAATGGGGGCATAAACAAAAGTTTTGCGTTCATAATTTTGTTCAGTGTAGCACCTTAACCACCCCAAAGAACCGCTGAAGAACCACTGAAGAACCTTTTTTTTTAGAGTGTAGAGGCTGCAGTCTTTAGCGCAGCTGGGGCTTGATCGTGCATCATCGGTGCTTCCTCAGGGCCAACGATCAGGGTTTTTTGGCCCGACAAAAACATTGGGCTAAAGCAGGTCAGCTGGGGCTAGAGGAGTGGTTATGAACAAAAGCAGAGTTTCTGCGCGTCTGGAGAGCGTCAGCGCCGTGGATCATTTCATAAAGTTAACAGCTATAATACCAGCATTAAAGACTTTTAAAATAATTTTAGCTCAAAACTCACTTTCAGACAGCAGCGAGTGTTTAAAATAACTTCTGTTTGAGATCCGATGTGGATTATGATCACCATACAAGGCAGAAATATTTATAAGCGATGCAAAAGACTATGCACGTCATTAATGTTACCATAGTAAACACGGTAAATACGACAGATGAAGAAATCAGACGTTTGCACTCTGCACTCTTGATGGAAAAAATACAGAAATTATCATTCTTTAAATGTGATGTATACTGTGACTGCAAATAAACAGAAACAGACTCTACTGAATTAATAGGGTATGTGTCCTCTTTATTTTGTGAAATAACAGTTCATACTGCTTTATTTCTGACTAATTTTCAATCCTGATAAATTAATTCATTATGTTCAACGTATCACTTATTATTGTAAAACATCAATGCTTTTGGATTTAAATCTTTAACAAATCATGCAAACAAACTGCCGCTTTTATCATGTTCGTTTTGTGATCGTGCTAGTTCCATTGAATTATTTCTTGTTAGTTTTCTGATAACTTCTCTTTGTTGGTGAAATAATGGGGTTGCGTGACGTTGTTCCTGAGAGGTGTGTTAAGGGCGGGTTTTAGTGAAGAGCAGTGGAGCTTCTGGCCTGATGTTGGAAACACAGCGTGATTTTGGGCTCATTGCTACAGGTCCGAGGCTATTAGCCCTGCCCGGCCCATTTAAAGCACTGGCTCTCACTGGCCCGACAGTGGAAATATATAAACCAAAAAAGAATAAAACATTAAATACGCAATCAAACGGGTTTACACCGGCAGTCAAAATCTGTGGGCTCCCATACAAATGTCACTTACCCCATTTCCTTTCACCACCTACCCCAACTCCATTGTTCAGTATCTTCGGGTGCCTTGAAAACACTAAACAAAAAACTAAGATAAAGGGCTAATAATATTTATTGGCTGATCAACTCCATTGTCGTCTTTTTGTAATAATACATCTTGCATCTACTTGGATCTGGAATCCTTGATCCCACAGAGGCGCAACTAAGACAGGAGCAGTACTCAACAGAAGTTTTGCATTTTCAAACACCCGCTCAAACTTACATTTGGCCTTGAACAAGTCAGTAAGCGGGGCAACTACAGTCGAGAAATTTGTGCAAAAACTGCAATAATATCCAATCATCCCCAGAAATCCCATCAGCTCCTTTTTGGTTGTAGGAGCGGGGAAACTAACAACAGCGCGCACCTTCTTCCGTACCGGACGAACATCCCCCTGTCCCACTATTTTTCCCAGATAAGTTACGGTAGTTTTCACGAACTCACACTTCGCTAAATTGATAGTTAACTTGAGTAAACAAAGCATGCAAATGACAAAGCTGTTCACCCCATGTCTGACTATATACCACGACATCATCTACAGTAGATACAGTGGGGCAAAAAAGTATTTAGTCAGCCACCAATTGTGCAAGTTCTCCCACTTAAAAAGATGAGAGAGGCCTGTAATTTTCATCACAGGTATACCTCAACTATGAGAGACAAAATGAGAAAAAAAAATCCAGATTTTGTAGGATTTTTAAAGAATTAATTGGTAAATTCCTCTGTAAAATAAGTATTTGGTCACCTACAAACAAGCAAGATTTCTGGCTCTCACAGACCTGTAACTTCTTCTTTAAGAGGTTCCTCTGTCCTCCACTCGTTACCTGTATTAATGGCATCTGTTTGAACTCGTTATCAGTATAAAAGACACCTGTCCACAACCTCAAACAGTCCAACTCCAAACTCCACCATGGCCAAGACCAAAGACCTGTCAAAGGACACCAGAAACAAAATTGTAGACCTGCACCAGGCTGGGAAGACTGAATCTGCAATAGGTAAGCAGCTTGGTGTGAAGAAATCAACTGTGGGAGCAATTATTAGAAAATGGAAGACATACAAGACCACTGATAATCTCCTCGATCTGGGGCTCCACGAAGATCTCACCCGTGGGGTCAAAATGATCACAAGAACTGTGAGCAAAAATCCCAGAACCACACGGGGGGACCTAGCGAATGACCTGCAAAGAGCTGGGACCAAAGTAACAAAGGCTACCATCAGTAACACACTGCGCCGCCAGGGACTCAAATCCTGCAGTGCCAGACGTGTCCCCCTGCTTAAGCCAGTACATGTCCGGGCCCGTCTGAAGTTTGCTAGAGAGCATTTGGATGATCCAGAAGAGGATTGGGAGAATGTCATATGGTCAGATGAAACTAAAATAGAACTTTTTGGTAAAAACTCAACTTGTCGTGTTTGGAGGAGAAAGAATGCTGAGTTGCATCCAAAAAACACCATACCTACTGTGAAGCATGGGGGTGGAAACATCATGCTTTGGGGCTGTTTTTCTGCAAAGAGACCAGGACGACTGATCTGTGTAAACGAAAGAATGAATGGGGCCATGTATCGTGAGATTTTGAGTGAAAACCTCCTTCCATCAGCAAGGGCATTGAAGATGAAACGTGGCTGGGTCTTTCAGCATGACAATGATCCCAAACACACCGCCCGGGCAATGAAGGAGTGGCTTCGTAAGAAGCATTTCAAGGTCCTGGAGTGGCCTAGCCAGTCTCCAGATCTCAACCCCTTCGAAAATCTTTGGAGGGAGTTGAAAGTCCGTGTTGCCCAGCGACAGCCCCAAAACATTACTGCTCTAGAGGAGATCTGCATGGAGGAATGGGCCAAAATACCAGCAACAGTGTGTGAAAACCTTGTGAAGACTTACAGAAAACGTTTGACCTCTGTCATTGCCAACAAAGGGTAAATAACAAAGTATTGAGATGAAATTTTCTTATTGACCAAATACTTATTTTCCTCCATAATTTGCAAATAAGTTCTTTAAAAATCCTACAATGCGATTTTCTGGATTTTTTATTTTTTTTTCTCATTTTGTCTCTCGAAGTTGAGGTATACCTATGATGAAAATTACAGGCCTCTCTCATCTTTTTAAGTGGGAGAACTTGCACAATTGGTGGCTGACTAAATACTTTTTTGCCCCACTGTTCATGGCACATCCATCCAGCCCTGAGACCACCCAATTCATCAGGTGCTGGAAGGTAGCTGGAGAATTTCGAAGACTGAAACTGTGAGAGTGTAACTGTTACTGTAACTGTAACATTGAAAGAGTACAGCCTCAATGGTGTAATAAAAGCAGTAATAAAAACGTATTGTGCGCGAGGTGTTAAAGAACCTGATAATACCCTTTTAAAAGATCAATCTTAGTTACAAACTTAGCTGAACCCACACAGTGTATGGAATCCTCCACCCATGGGAGTGAAAAGAGTCAGGCTTCATCACGCTACTTAATTTTCTATAATCAATACAAAATCTGTGTGTATTATCAGGCTTTAGAAACCAGAATGCCCGGTGATGCCCAAATTGAATACAAGGGTTGCGCAAGCTTAGCATTTAAAAGATACTCAACCTCAGCTTCTAAAGATTTTTGCTTTTCAGGGGAAACACGATAAAACCTCTGTTGAATAGGCATAGAATTTCTAACATCGATATCATAATATATTAAAAGGACCACAGACTAGCTCTTCGTCTACTATGGGCCATGCCATGCCCCCTAGGGATGAGGGCTCACTCTACGAGAAGTGTGCCATCCTCCTGGGCATTGGCGCATGGTGCCTCGATAGCAGACATCTGTATAAACATTTAATTTACAAATACATTTTTGTGCTATATGAAAGGTTCCTAGAGTCTTTTGTGTTGTGCGGTTTAGATTTCATAACTCTTGAAGGTATATCATGCCCTGACCTTAACTTTGTGTCCCTTACTGCAAACCTCTACATAGTAAATAGCCCTTAGCCATCCAAACCAGTGGAGACAGATCAACCCTGTCATGTCCAAATCTGTCATGCTACAGAGTCAGACGTCACAAAGACAGGCCCACTCTTTGGTCTCAGACCATGGAAAGACAGCAAGTATCGTGTTTATACGTGCTATGATGATGACACATGCATGCATAAGCTACTGGATCTTTACGACTTTAACTCATTGGTTTGATTGTTGCACCAGTTGCTGTTTGACACACTGATTATGAGTTATTCAAACTCAAGGAGGACTAAGTAGATGCTGCTTTTACTAATTGCACTGATTAAGAAGGCAGAAAGAGAAGGACAGAAGGGGAGCGATGTGTAAAGAGAGACGATTTTTCCATCTGTGTACACAATGAGACTTTCAGCATTAAAATGTCTTTGATTGATCAGTGTGACAAACCTAGACCTGCTCTCCCCTTCCTCCATCAGACAGTCAGTTCTGCTCCATCAGATCACAAAGGAAGCTAATCGCTCTGCCCTGTCCTTGTGCCTTCTTAATTAAATCAATGGGTGCTTGCCAATTCTGTGGTTATTTTAGAAGCATAACAAGAAGGGCAAGAGGGTAGAAGACCTTGCTGCTTTGAGTTGCCTCTTCAGTCTACATTTATTATTGTTAAAGTTGTTTGCTGAGGCTCGGGGTTAGAGATTTGATCAAACCCCGAACCTCAAGTATTACTTTTTTCTTTTCTTTTCTTTTAAATTCCCAATTTATACATTTGGAAGGCACTTTTATCCCAAATTATTGATTTCAAGGTATATATTTATCAGTTCATGGATTCCCTGGAAATCAAACCCATGACTTAACTCAAACTCAACTGACAAATTTGTGATACATGTAAAATACCACAAATTGTGCTGCAATTGGTTTTGTGGTTCTGCCTGATGCACGATAAAATACTCAAATTACTAACATTGAAGGAGGCACCTGAGTCATATGTACAGTAAATACACTGTCACATTTAAACTATTTACATACATACAATTAGAATAATAAATAAATTCTATTTTTTTTTTTTTTTACAATTGCTACAACCCATTTCTCAATACTGTGGTCATTGACTCTTCACATAGTGAGCCGGTAGTTTTAGTGCATTTTGGATATGAAATTTACTGCTGTGCCAAGCTGAAATCTGTAAAGAGAACAGTTTGAAGAGTATTGAGAAATGTGTCCTAGTGATTATAAAAACTGTAACAGTTGCAAAACCATAAGGATCTGTCTTATTTGTTCACTCTTATCTAAAGAAAAGTTTTGAAAAAGATATTGAGAAATGTGCCCTAGCTATTATATTTAAAAAAAAAAATCTGTAACAGCTGAGAAAGTCCAATGATTTGTCTAATTTTCACTCTTATCTAAAGAACCAGGTGTCCTTTCTCTCAAGCGATCTTGTCTCTATCACCTCACCATCTTTACCACTCTGTAATAAAGCATTAGTGCAGTCAAGTGTATTTGTAAATCTTACAAACGCCTGAATTCATAGATAACAGTTAATAGACCTATTTGCCATACTGAAGCAAACCTTATATGGCATGTAATGAGATGATGCAAGCATTCATTGTGTGGTGTTTTTAAGAGTCAGTCATAATTATGTGTGTTTCAGCCCCCAGAGATGCTCAAAAGGATGGTCACGTACAACATGTCCTTTAAATCCAGCAAGAAACAAGTAACTGCCATCATTACTTAGTATTACAACCCCTCCTCTCTCTCAACACTCTGGTCCTTGAGTGAAGTCTCTGCTGTCTGAGTGTATACATCTGCATATGAAGTGTATACCACATTTCTAACAATATTTCCCTGGAAGCATATTGGTAAAACGTATCCTTAAGCTGGTTTAAAACTGTTTTGGTTATTTCCTTGACAATAATTAAAGGGGCCATATCATGAACACTTAGTGTAAAAACTAAAAATTGATTTGTGATTGAATCAAGAAGATGTTTGTGATCAAGAAGTGCAAAATGGGAATTTACACAGAAGTCTTTATTTTATAAATATCCCTTTATATACTCAAGGACATTAGGTATATAAATGCAGTATTGTGCTTTTTCCTGTTGATACATTGTATTTTTACATTTCCATGATGCTTAACTGGTCACACAGTGTGGATTAATTTAAATATATCAATTCAGCATCAATCACACCTATATATTCCCATGCAATCATACTTTTTGCTGCAATCATACATCTTGTTTGCTGTGAAAACAGCCTTTGAGTGCATCTCATATGCATTGCACAAATGGAAGACTCCAACTGAAGGTTATATAATATTAGAGTGCATATGCACCAAATGGCAGTTTTCATCTTTTTTGAGCGAGCGCATGACCAGCTGTCCATGTTTTCCAGTTTGTTGGTTCTGTTAAACCTCAATTATTGATTATTTGTCTTGATGGAAGGCCAGTGGTTTTGAGAGTGTAGTGAATGGGAAAGAATGTTTATATTGTACGCAAACATCAATGCAGATCCAGAACTAACTGGAAAGCTACCAATGGATCCAACAAAGCAAACATCCATTCGCAGTATTAATATGTGTAGCTGTAACAGTGTCAACGAGACGGGAGTGGAGCGGATCCAAGTGCAAGCTTTAATTCTTTAACATGGTCATAACACAGGCAGGGTCGAACAACAGCAAACAAGTATGGCACAGGCAAGACACAAGAGTGTTCCTAGGAAAAGCGTGGGTCTTCGATCTGCAAACAACATCCAGAGGGCTTGACAAGAGGGGTAGTCCCGATAACGTGAGCAATAATCCAGACGAGGAACAAACAGAGTCCGAGCGGTGAAACAAGGGTTAATCCAAGGAACAAGGGCAGGAATGAGGAAACAGGAAATAAGGCAACACGAAATGACAAGACTAAACTAGAACTAGAAACTAGGCTCCGTAAAGCAGCTAACTTTTGGTGAGAGATAAATGCAGAACAATACTAGAGATTAAACAGAACATAAACACGGAATGGCTTGGTAAGGTAGCTAACACTAGGAGAGTGATAAACGCTAGACAATACTCAGCGATCTGAACAGGATTTGAGTTGGTATTAAATAGAGTGTGTAATAGCTCTCAGGTGAGCATGTGATTGGTGAACACTGTGTGATCAGTGCAGCGTGTGATTGGTGACAGCTGTGTGATCAGTGCAATGGATGATGGGAAGTGCAGTCCAGTGTGACGTGCAACAGTCTGTGGTGCGAGAGTCAATATGATAGATGGGCGACCTCCGATGGCAAGTGGACGGAAGACCATGAACCGGATTTGTGGCAAGACAAACAGTTCAAAATCAGACTCTTTAGGGAAAATGGCACAGACAGACAATTCAAAAACTGATTCATAGGTTGATCCTGGACATACTGACAGTTTCTGATCAGACAGATTGACAGAAAGTTCAAAGTCAGCATCTAGAGAGACATACAGATCACAATCAGCTTCCAAGGCTGATTCAGAACCAGACGAGAGTTCAGAGATAGCCTCATTGGCCAGTTCAAAGCAAGGCAAGAGTTCACAGGTGGCCCTCATAGCTGTGACAGGACAGGACGAGGGTTTATAGGCGGCCTCCATAGCCGTGACAGGACAGGACGAGGGTTCATAGGCGGCCTCCCTAGCCGTAACAGGACGAGATGAGGGTTCATAGGCGGCCTCCATAGCCGTGACAGGACAAGACGAGAGTTTGTGAGTGGATACCACTGACAGAGGCTCTACAGTGGCTGCCGCCACCTCTGGAGGTTCTACAGCAGTAACAGTCTTCTTAACTGCAACACGACAGGCTGAGAGTACATTGCTGGACGCCACCACCATACAAGGAGCGGAAGCGAGCACCGCCACTTCGGAAGGTTCTGCAGCATATGTCACCACCCCTGGAGAAACTGCAGCGAGTGCCATCGCTTCGGAGTAAACAGCAGTGAGCATCACTACCCCAAGAGGTTCTGCAGCATCAGCCGCCAACTCTGGAGACATCACAGTGGACGTCTCCACCTCGGCCAGTTCTGTGGTGGTGTACGCAGCCCAAACGCAACATAAAGCGATCCCCATCATGGGAAGAGCTTCAGACAGGAGAATTAGTTCAGAAACAGAAGGGTTAGAGTGAGTGGATTTGGGGATACCAGCTGTGCGTGCAGGCACCCGTGGTGCATCCCTCACACTGGATACCAGACTGGGATAACGAAGGACTGACCTTGAATATCTGGGTGTGACGGACAGGACATCACAAGACTCTGGATGATCAGCTGTGATGTGACATGGCTTTGGATGATCAGCTGTGACGTGGCATGACTCTGGATTATCAGCTGTGACGTGATTTTGGATGATCAGCTGTGACGTGACGAGACTCTGGAAGATCAGCAGAGATGTAACTTGACTCAAGATGATCAACTGTGACTTGACTGAATTCATGGCGATCAACTGTGACTTCCCAGGTGAAAAATAAATATATTTAATTGTGCTTTTTCAGACACACTTAATATATTTATGATACTGTTGTGAACTTTTATCTTCTAAAGTTTAGGCAACTCAGAAGTGAAGACCATGGAGACTTCGGGTTGTATCTTCAGCAGGATTCTTTTATTGAGAACACAAGCTGTTGGTAGCTGTAGTCATCGAAAATCTCAACTAAAGCAGTGATACATTGTAGTTTAAATACATTTAGGGGGCAGTGCTTAGGAATGGAAACAAAGCACCTGGGTGACGACCTTAAAGCATGCAAATGAGGTATTCAGGTATAGCATCCTGCCCCATTTAACCACTCCTAATCTAATCAGCCTAACTGCCCAAGATTGGGGCAGGGGCATCGTTCATCTGATGTCATCATCTTCACCATAAATGCTAAACACAATGTATATAACTTCTTCAGTTTGTATATTATTACATTGGAATCTAAATTAAACATTTAAATAAATTTGTAATCCCACAATACTATATTAAGTGCATATTAAAGTTGTTTCAAAATAATACATTTAAGTATATTAAGTGTATTTCAAGATATGTTTAAGTTCAATTTTAATCTATTTGTAATATATTTAATATATTGAAATTGTGTTAAATTGGAACCACTTTAAGTATATTTAGTGCAATTTAAGTGTATTTCTTAAAATACATTTAAAATGTACTTTTAATACTTCATGAACTACAGGTAGAGTATATTTGAAGCATCGTTTTAATGTGCTTCAAGTAAATTTCAATTGTATTTCAGCTCATTAGAAATGCATTAGCATTACACTACTAGTATATTATATTTATTAGTATTATGTTTTTCAGTATATACACACACATGTACACTTTTATATCTAGAAAACTTTAATGTATTATATATTGTGTACATTACAAATATTCATAAAGTACATTAAAAAAGTACAATACAATTTTCTGAAGAAAAAAAATTAATTTAGTGAAAAACAAAGTGCAGAAGTGAATAGATGTGTGTGCAAAGACTGAAGATGATAAAGTTCAAGCAACAGAATAGGGAGGGATCGAGGGGGTTTTGGAGGTGGATGAGGAGATGGTGTAGGGATGGTGAGAGGCAAAGGTGCGGGATCATGGCAGGATGTGGCGACGGGATGGTGATGGGATGATGACGATGATGCCCTGGCAGCTTAGATGGTGTTTGGCACATGGCACAGACCCAGAGCATCCCAGTGCTGACAACACACGGCAGTCAAGGGAGCGAGGAGCCAAAATGTAGATTGTGTGGCTACCGACATCTGGGGGGCCGACCGATGGAGACAGAGCTGGTGAATCCGAAGGCGCAGACGGAGGGCCGAAGGAGCTGAGCGTCGACGCAGGTTCCAGAGACCTGGGCACAGCCTAGTCGTCCTGGCATACAATATTTTGCACAAGTGCCTTGCAGCTTTAGAAAAAAACAAAACAGAAACAAAATTAGATAACAGATTTTTACATGAATGACTTAAAGGAAGCACAAATTAGCCACCTGGAATGGACACATTGCTAACATTTTTCTTCCAAGATTGACCGAATCACCCTCAATTAGGCCTGATTCAAAAATCTCTATAACAGCGGTGATACGATATTAAAATATACTTACTATTCCTTTGCTTGTCTCTGCACTCAGATTTCAGTTTGTCTTCTATAGCAGCTGATCTGAAAAACAACAAATGTTAATATTTCTCACACGCACAAAAAAAGGCAAATGATGATCGATGATTTGTTTTCTATTTAAGAATGACAGAACAATGTACCTGGTCGGAAATATAGTCCAAAACCTTACCAGCCTCAGCAGTTTTAGATGTACTGTATGCTCTTATAAGCAACCCTTCTTACAATTTAATCTTTGTTTTTATCTGTAATGAGAAATATATATTAGAAAATAAAGTCGATAAGGTTGTCAGGCTTGAACAAATATAAACACCAATCAACCAACACTACCACACTTTGCTGATCAGCTCAAGACAAAGTAATTGTATGTTCATAATCATGGTTTTTCAAAGATCATTAACTTCATTACAATGAAGCCAAATTGTTCAGGAAATCAGAAATAAATACACTTCATGTTGCAAATAAAAGAATGTTAATGTTATAATGACTAATTTTATTTTATTTATTTATTTTCTGCCAATGCATGTGTCAAAAACATGACTGGTACAGACAAATAACGTTAATTAAATTAAAAAACTTACCTGAAGTCAGTCCCAGTGAGGTTCCAAAAGCCAGACGCCATACACGCTTGCAGAAGAAGCTGGTAAAAATAAGAACATACCGCTATATTTTCTAATTAATTTCCAAAACAATTTGAATTCTGTTATCACTCACCCTTAAGATGCTCCGAACTTTCTTTCATCTTCGAAAGAAAAGCGGAGATATTTTAATGAAATCTGAGAGATTTATGTTCCTCCGATGAAAAGATTCATCAAAGATGTTCATGTTTCAAAATGTCCATCACAAAAAAACCATCGCCGAAGTAATCCATATGAATTGAGTGGTTTCCTCCAAGCGCCCTATACACGATCGCTCTATATAATATAACTGTTTAAATTTAGACTTATATTCACATTCAAGCGACATTTGCACGCATATCATATTTGATTTACAAACTACAAAGCTCTCTGGTAGGAGCTCATTATCACATGAACCAATCAGAGACATCCAATGGCTCTGGAACCAATCAGGTTTAGTCTGTGTTGTTTGAATTTAAACACAAACAAACGTGTTTTTTTTTTTTTTTTTTTGTTCCAGATATGATTAAATTCCTTTTGGGAATTTCAGAAATATATATTAGAAAATAAAGGCACATTGAAGAAATTTATAAACACCTAGCTTATTACAATTAATGTATCATGTAATGAACAACAGCCTAATCAACCAAAGTAGCATGACCCATATTAAACAACATATTTTAAATATTGCAGTGGTTAATAATATTTGACAAAGGTCTGGAGTGATCTGCAGCCCCTGGCCTCACCCTACACAACTCACAGATCAAATGCCTGCTGTATGCGGATGATCTGGTTCTGCTGTCTCCCACTCAACATGGTTTACAGCAGAACCTGGACCACCCCAAACTTCACAGTGACCACACATCAACACCATAAAGACTACATTTGGAAATCTAGTTTAGCTCTCTGATCTCATATGTGATATTATACTGACTTAATAAAATATTTAGTTGTGTTTAAAAACTGCTGATTTTCACTTCACAAGACGTTAATTGATGGACCGGAGTCATGTAGGTTATTTGTGGATTATTGTGATGTTTTTATCAGCAGTTTGGACTCTCATTCTGACCGCACCCATTCACTGCAGAGGATCCATTGGTGAGCAAGTGATGGAATGCTACAGTTCTCCAAATCAGTTCTGATGAAGTAAAAAAACTCATCTACATCTTGGATGGGCTGAGGTTTACAAATTTTCATTTTTGAGTGAATCCTTTTTTAAGTAAAACCCATCATTCATCGAATTCAACACATTCCCCACTCTTTTGCATTTGTGTTATTTTAATATTTTGATGAATTTGGTATTGCCTTGCTTACAACGGACCTTCATGTTTAGTTTTTCGCCCCATAAAAATAGTGACTCAAACTGTAGAAATTCACTGTTATGTTTTCTCATGAGATGTGAAGGTTGGAAGAAGACTGAAATGTAGTGATTTACAGTATGTATTTTACGGTCATCAATAACAAAGCTGCGCAAGGATCTTATTATTGTTATTAGCATTGTCCTAGAAACTGATAATTTCAGAATACAATGACATGAATTGTGTGAATGTAGAATGTAGAATCTCTAAAGTCTTATTTACACAATTACAGTAATTATCCTAATTTCAACATGACATGAATGCTGCATTAAGTCAATTCTGCAGAATTATGAATTACAGAAATAGTTTGGCTGTAGTTATGCATTCATTTTTGATATTAGAAAGTTAAAACAGCCTATGCTATTGCAAGGTAGTACTGAGTCAGTTAATGTATGCTATTTGTATTCATATATTTTCTTAATTTTATTGGAAGATGTGAATCACAAGAAAGCACACACGGTCTGCTGCTATAATGATTTCTTCAGCAAGCATCATCAAATATATATGAAGGCTTGAAGCAGAAATGCAGCAAGATCATTTGTGCTGGTCAAATGTTAAGAGGGTGGTTTTTGGTTTTTGCGGCCAATGTTATTCACAGTTGATGCATTTCATTAATGCAAATGAAACGTGTAGGAGGAAAAATCACTGACTGCACATCTTTTATTATGTGCTAAAATTGATCAGACTTTCATTCTTTTGTTCACATGCATGTGCTTGACATTTCTCCATGCATGTGCTCGCAGGACTGGATTGACCTGGTCATTGCAGTGTCTCCACCGAAGGAATATGAAGATGAAGTGTATATATATTGCATTGCTTCTCATAATATGATATGTGACCGCACACAATGACAGCTCCAGTGTCCCCCAAATTCAGTTTGCTTCAATGCATTTTGTGGTCTGTCTCTAGTATTGCCAATGAAATAAGTGGTGTAAATGGCTCTCAGTAGTGAACCTGTCATCTGCTGTATATCATCAGCCCTAAAGCAGCATCAGTCAGACCCACTGCAAAGAAAAAGGTATTCCAAGGCAGTGCCCCTGTGTACAGACAGGGCTACGTCCTTCAAATGAGAACCCCCATCCCCCAACCTGATCACCACTAGCCCAGTGGTAAAAGCCCCCCAATCCCATCCATAGACCTCTGGTTAGACTCCATATTGAAGTAAATGCTGATGAAAACGAGACTGTGAGAGATAGACTTAGTCGTTACAATGGCACGCACTGAATAAAAGTACTAGATCATGTCATCTTCTCAACTCTCACAACTGATTTATGGAGATTTTGTCTACTGAAAGTCTTTTTCAGAAAGATGAACAATTGGTATGTTGTAAAAAAATTAAATATGGTGCCACCCTGACTAATGTGTATACCATTCTGCCGTGTGCATTATGTATATGCGATAATCTCTTTGTCAATCTGGAAACCCACCCAGATATTTTCAGTTTCGGGATTTGTTGCGCTAATGATTCAATAATGCAGTAATCAATACTCTTGTTCAGAAAGCTGTGCAGTCGTTCCGATTGATGTTGTTCAAAGGGACTGTTACATGTCATGACTTGTGCATTGATTATTGCTGTTTTGATTTGTCCTTTTGCTTCTGCATGTTACTCTAAAAGTGTATAGCACTACTGTGTGTGGATTAATTCTGTCATCGGTTCCCAGGAAACGAGCTAATAACAATATTTGTGCTTAAAGGCATTTATTTTTACACTACCACGAATGCCGTCCTGTTGCAGCAGAAAGTAATTGTACCTATAAAGGAATAATTCACCAAAAAAATGAAAATTTACTGAACATTTATTCACCCTTGCCATCCACGATGTAGATGGGTTTGTTTTTCTTTGGAACAGATTTGGAGAAATTTAGCATTACATCTCTGTCATGAGGTTATCAAAGGGAGAAAGCAGAGAGCGCAGATCCAAATGCATTCACATTTTAATGTCACAAATATACAAAGCTCCAAAATTCCAGTGAACGGGGTGTGCAAAACACAGAGTGCAAAAACAGGAATGTCTGGGCAAACCTCAACCAATTACATAAAAGCATTCAAAATCACAAATCGGATTGGGAACATGGCAGAGTAGATGGTGATGTGGATGTAGTTTTACCTGACTCCGTGTACCTAACTGTGTTCCCTTCAGTATTCTCCTGCGCTCCAACGATCCCTGTTGCTCCTCAGCCATCTGGAAATCAAGAAAGGACTCTTGTTATCCTCCCAGCTAAGTTCCATTGCCCGCTCTTCTGAACTGTTGTTACTTACCTGCTCTTGCTGTCTTGATCTGCTGCCACTCTGCAAAATAAAGCCAGTTGTATCTGCAACTTACCTGAGTGTTCCTCTTGTTTGTTGCTGACACAAATAAACCACATGACTCCACTCCATTAATTAACATCTTGTGAAGCAAAAAGCTGCGTGTTTGTAAGAAACATATTGAGTGAATTTTGACGGCACTCATTCACTGCAGAAGATCCATTGTTTAGCAGGTAATGCACTGCTAAATTTCTCCAAATCTGCTCAGATGAAGAAACAAACTCATCTACAATTTGGATAGCCAAAATTTTTCATTTTTGGGTGAACTATTTATTTAAGCCTTTTTTCACCAGGTTTTTCTTTTCTTTTTTTTCCCTCATTCTGTAAACCAATGCACTCACATGATACGGTCTAAATTTACATTTTATGTAATTCAATTGCATAACAATTTTCCATCCATTTAGATTACATAGTTTTAACATAAACAAATCAATAAACGTAATGTGATTCATATGCATCAGTCATACTTGAATGAAACAGGTAAGATTTATGTAATAATTCACAGCAAAAGTCCCCACACTGCTCAGTGTTCATATGTTTCCACACTACAGAGTGTTAAAGTAGCATTGAAGCAGTGCTGGAGTTAAGGAGATAATTATGTGATGATTGAGCATTAATGATGAACAGCTGCTGTTATCAAGCAGAATCACCAAAGGAGAGAGAAACACAACAATTACAACTGACTTCAGCCACAGACAAAGGTGAAATCAACTGAAATAAAAGAAGACATTAAATCTCTCAAGATCTGATTAAACAACTCCACAACTCTCACATTACTAACTAGATTGACTTTATTTCTGTCAGACTTCTAGTGAAGCTGTTATTGAGAATTAACAGAGGTTTAGATGTTTTATTGTTTTGTTTGAAATCACCATCTAAGAGATCAGTGTTTCCTTTTGTTGGGCTCTTGACCCTTGACATTTTGGTATTAATATCACACTGATTGCTTTAATTGTGTGTTCATATAAAACACACTTAGCTTAGCTAGCAAAGCCAAGAAAAAAAAAGAGTTGTGGGCAGATGATCCACCTCACACTGTTAGACATTTCAAAGGGTTTTTACTGTAATTAAGATTTACAGTTGCAAACTGTAATGTTTTAAAGGAAATTAGATTTTATAAGTTTTATATATAATTCATTTGATTTTTTACTCTTCATAGGTACTACTGGCATTCAATTAAAACAGACACAATAATTACAAAATATCAATTTCTTTATTTAAAACATTGCATGTATAACACTTAAAAATACAGACTTCCAATGCTGGAACAGTGCATCTTCACCATTTCTACTGTCTTAGCACGTTTTGCAGTGCATTATGTTGTGTCCTCTGGATTCATCCTCACAAAGAATCTTTAGGCAACAGAAACATAATGGGGGGGGGGAAAGACAAGCAGCCAAAGAATACATAGCTATCTGCAAAACCCAGGTGCTGCTCCAAAACGTGGCCACCACCTTTGCTCACCCTCCACTTTGTTAGTGACAGAAATGTCTTCTCTGAAAAACAAGAAGTAGAAATAGCACACTTTTAAAAGGCAAACCTCATATAGAATACACACACCTCTCAAACCATAGTTGTTCTCTTACCATGAATTATCAGTCTCAGGTTGGCTGGCCTGCTCATGTCTTTCCTGATGTTTCATTGCAGTTGCCTTTAAAACACAAACACAAAAAAAAAAAAAAAAAAATGCAGTAAATCTTAAATTCCATTAAAAACTATAACAATCTAATTCTAAAACTAGAAAGGCAGCTAGCCATAAAACTAGTTTAACCTAGCTAACATACGATTTTATTTTCTCAATAGGCTACTGGCCAACATTAACTAGCCTACTGACACCTGAACTAAATTTCACATTAGTTATGTAGTGAACAACAGTCAAACTGGCATTCCAAGGACCAGTTTATGGCAGGGCCCCTCTCTAACTGCCGGTGTGGAGGGAGATGTGTCCCACTGTGATTGGATCTTGGTAAAGGAACATAAAAAGATGTTCAGAACCATCAGATAAGATGCCAAGACAACTGCCAGACACCTCTAACAGGACAGGAAGGGAGACCTTCTGCATCCACGACCACCTAAGAGAGGACTTCTCATTGGACTACGGGCTGACCCTCACCATCACACCCAATCCTAAGGTTTAGGAAATGACTGCTATAAAAATTCCTCCAGATCTCTGGATGCAACAGCAGTGGCCGAAAAACAAAGAAAGGCCACACAGATCTATCCAAATCCATTCATACCCATGTTTGGAGACTTTAAATGGATGCAAACTGCAAGGGATTCATTTCATCCTCAGATGAAGTACAGTTTATGTTGATGGCCATTGACTGTTAACACAACAGTTCACGGAAGCAGGCCTATTAACATATTATGGTATGAATACGTTTGGACTCTTTTTGCTCCTCATGATGCTGATAATAGTTTGAAAGAGGTTTGGTAAAGAAATATTGCATGGGTGAAATGTTAAAGACACTTTTTAACTTTGTACTCCACTGTATGCAAATTAGTTCCACACTAGGGCGGGCAACATCATAGCCACTTTGGACACAAGTGGCCAATCACATTCCTGGAACGGAGAGGTGCCAGATTCCAATCTCCTCCTCATCAAAAAGAGATAAAGGTACTTTCCCAAAAGACACTCCTTGTTCTGAGTCTGAGTCCTGTTACCGGGAAGGCAGCAACAGGAACACTCCCCGTTTCTGAGTCTTTCATCTAGAGAGACACCACAGAAACACCAAAGTTCTGAGTCTCTGATACATCCAGAGAGACAGTAGCAGATACGACGTTCTGAGTCTCTGGCCTGACGAGGAAAGAGATTTCAAGACAGCTAAGGTTTAACTCAGCTCCTGAGCAAACCTTCCTTATCGCATTTGGCTGCCCTTCAGTTGCAAAGGACCCAGCAGTGACGGACCCCGTCTGACTCTTGCAGCTCTGAAAGCAGCACAGCCCAGTCCGCAAAGGACCTCCGCCGTGGCAGACACTGCCTGAAACCCACGGCTCCTCAACGACGCAGCCAGGCTGCAAAGGACCCCGTGAAGACCCATCTGACCCAGCTGTCCGGTCCATGCCCTAAGGACCCTTTGTGGCACAACAGCAGTTCAGCATCCTCCAGGTCAGCATCGATGGCTACCGGAACGCAACTCTGTGCCCTCCCCACTGCACGCAGTCTGCATCACCAGTGGAAGACGTCTCTACCGCCAGACTGATCACCCGCCTGTGGAACGTAATTATAAACTTACCAAACCTCTTTCCTAAAGACCTTGGCTTAGTTTATACCTGCAGCCTATGTTTCTCTAACCTGTTTAGATAACATTTACTTGGGGTCAGCACTACGAATAATAGTTATATTATTTGTTCAGAGATAAATAAGCAGTTATTTATCGTTAATTCCACCAGAGCCATTAAGTGGTTACCATAAGCAACATTTCCATAGAAATCTCTTCCATTGCTACATTCAGCTCAACAGCATTGCATTCAGCCATTCTGTGTTCATTCCATTTATTTGTTTCTGTGATTTACTCAGTATCTTCCTTCATATTTAGTTGTCTATTATTCTCTATTAGCAGTGCATATTCACTTATTGGTATCATCACTAGTTGTTGTATTTACTCTTGTATATCTATTGTTAATAAATTTAATTTATCTTATTATAATTGTGTCTTCTTTGTGTTGATGATCCAAGGCTCTACTAGCTAGCTAAACCACCAATCTTTCAGATAAATAAGCTGATCAGCTCCCTCCAATGTGTGCAATTAAAATTATTGAACAGCTTGTGGGAAACACGGCCGCTTTGCCAAATTACCAGTCATTGACTGGTGCACTAAACTAAGTGAGGTGGGAATTGGTCATCTGATATACTCATAACCGCACCTTGAGTGACATGTGACCCAAAATCACAACGTCTTAGGTGACGTGAGTCCCACATACTACAGTTAACCTAATGTTAATATAAGATAAGCGTTGCTCGTTAAAAATAATTTTAATTCGGTAACTTAATTCAGTAAGATGACAAAACTCGTTTGAAACGACAGCGCAGTTTAGCATGGTAAAGTTCTGTAACCGCCATGTTGACGAGTAAATGTAAACTGGTGTGCAAAAATCTGACACAAACACACAGACAAACGTACATATATTTTTACCTTGCTTGCTGGTCTTATTCTTGGTGCATCGACATACAGCGTAGATGTTCTTCGGAGCTCTTCCACTCTCGCGGGTTCATCCCCGGCAAAACCCGCGAGTGACGAGTGGTGCGGCGCAACTCGACAACAGACAACAATATAGAACCCATTATATATATTATCTACAGTAAACTGATGCCCCGGTATATTTCTGACGTGCAGATGTACTCCAAGCGCTCGCGCTGTTTCTGACACAAAGTACAAATGGATTTTTCCAATCATTACAAGCGATGTAACACATCCAGTAGTCAGTCTCAAGCTGTTGCGGCGTTGTTGACACAGTCCAGGGTAAATTGTGTCAATCCAAATGTAAGAAATGAGGAAAATAAAACAACCTCAATAGAATGGCGCCAAAGAGACCGTTACAGCAAATACAGTAGTATACAGCAATTTTTTAAAATACAGTAAGTCTCTGTATGTGGGGTCTGACGTCACAGAAAATTCCCATGATGCAAAGGGTATTACAGTTATTTACTGTAAAGGAATTTTCAGAATTATACTGGGTGATATACAGTAAATAACTGGAAATTACAGAAATGTCTAACAGTGCATTTCATGTCCTATTTCTGATTATATGGATGTTGTATCGCTTTGGATTTTTTTTTTTTATAGCTTCAGATCTTGCAGTATTGTAAATATCAGATAATTTGAATAATTTACAAATCACTTTGTGCACAAAAAGTTTTCATCTGTAGCAATACATAAACCACAGACATCAAGAATCAGTATATGAATCTCAACAATCTCAACTGATTCAATGCTACTTTAACACTCTGTAGTGTGGAAACACATTGTTTAATCAGATCTTGAGAGATTTAATGTCTTCTTTTATTTCAGTTGATTTCACCTTTGTCTGTGGCTGAAGTCAGTTGTAATTGTTGTGTTTCTCTCTCCTTCGGTGATTCTGCTTGATAACAGCAGCTGTTCATCATTAATGCTCAATCATCACATAATTATCTCCTTAACTCCAGCACTGCTTCAATGCTACTTTAACACTCTGTAGTGTGGAAACACATGAACACTGAGCAGTATGGGGACTTTTGCTGTGAACTATTACATAAATCTTACCTGTTTCATTCACGTATGACTGAGGCATATAAATCACATTAAGTTTATTGATTTGTTTATGTTAAAAATATGTAATCTAAATGGGTGGAAATTTGTTATGCAATTGAATTACATAAAATGTAAATTTACACAGAATGATTTTTTTTGAGTGTATATACTGTAGGTTTCAAATACTGTATAGCAACCTGCCAATGTAAGTCTTTGCTGTAAAATTCCTTTTCCTTGCCAAGCGTGCAACCTACTTTGTTCACCCAATGAGTGGATGTGAGATATACAGTAAATCCCTCTTTTAAATATCTATCAAACTAATTGTATTTATTATTATTTTTATTTTTTTTTAATTATGTTTCTCACACTCTTATTACAGGAGGTTATTTTAAGACAAAACAGGAGGAATCGAGAGCCATTCTTTAGCAGTCATTCTGCAGCAAGCACATAATTTAGTATATATGTTGTAAATTAAGCCAATGCAGTTATTCATAATGATTTATAAATCAAACATCTGTGTTTTAGAAATACATAATTTTCTATTTGGGGCATGTTGTTGTTGTTTGCGAAATATGCATTATAAAAAAGATGTTTGCCTTCTGCTATGGTATATCAGTTGAGCTCTTTGTTTCGAACCATAAGGAGGTGGTATGTTGTGCTGTCTTGATTGGCTAGATTTTAATAAAAAATATATGCAACACATGTCGAATTTGGACCATATATGATTATTGAATGATTAGTAAGTTGCTTTCCTGTAAGATTGCTATCAGGCGGGGGGAGTAGCTTATTTTGGTCTTTTTAACCCCAGCTACTTAGTGGAGGGTACTAATGTCCGCTGGAACCAATTGGTCTGTCTAGCAATTCCATTAGCTGCAAAGCCTTTTGAATTGGAACTTAATTTGGTAAAACCATAGAGAGAAGATTGATGGTCAGAAGAGAGAACGAAATCAAATACCATATTAACATCGTATTAGTTAGCTGTTGACTATAGTTTTCCATAACACTAGGGTAAAATATCATATGTAGCTTTATAAATGTACATTACATTTAAAAAATAAATAGATCTAAAAAATAAAAAATGCTCTATTTATGATCTTATCATCCTCGCTGCTTTCTATTCACTTTGTATTTTTAGAGTCAAGTCTTGTATGTTTACGTCATAAAAGTTGCTGCTGTTTTACCCCTTGGCTACTTGTGACTAGCTTTGATTCATTGTGTGGCTTTCTACTTATACCACCTGCTTTATGTATTTATCAATATATTTTATTTGTATATAAATTATATATGTGTGTGTGTGTGTATTGTTACAACCGGCTCCAAATTGCAACATGAACGAGAGCCAACACGGACCAGCAAATAGCAAAGGAAAAGAGTTCATTTAACAAAAACATAATTAAAGTATTCAAACAATCAGTAGTCAGTGTTAATGTAAGTCAGTACGGAAGAGTGCATGACAGTGGACTGTAAGATCAAGGTCTGAACTGGATGCAAACAAAATAAACAACGAAACAAAAGATCCAGAGGCAAGCCCAGCTATCGTGGTCACATCGTTCCCCCCCTCGTCCTCATCAGCGCCACAGTCTTTATAGCTCTGCATAATGAGCCTCAGGTGGAAAGACACACCCGCAATCACCAGAACACCTGTAAACCAAAACAAAACAAGAAAAACAGGCGCAGCACTCACTGGGACATAACATTATGATGTATACAGTGGGGGAAAAAGTGATTTGATCCCCTGCTGATTTTGTACATTTGTCCACTGACAAAGAAATGATCAGACTATACTTTTAATGGTAGCTTTATTTTGAACAGTGAGAGACAGAATAACAACAACAACAACAACAACAAATCCAGAAAAACGCATTTTAAAAAAGTTATAAATTGATTTGCATTTTAATGAGTCAAATAAATATTTGACCCCTTCGCAAAACATGACTTAATTTTTGTTGGAAATCACAGACCCATTTTTACCCATCCACGACCCATTTTCAATGCCCTGGCCCTGACAGTACATGGCCCTGTCCATCGTCCCTTTGATGCAGTGCAGTTGTCCGGGGCCCTTAGCAGAAAAACACTCCCAAAGCATAATGTTTCCACCTCCATGTTTGATGGTTGGGATGGTGCTCTTTGAGTCATAGGCGAGTTGAGTTGATGCCAAACAGCTGGATTTTAGTCTCATCTGACCACAACACTTTCACCCAGTTCTCCTCTGAATCATTGGCAAACTTCAGACGGGTCTGTACATGTGCTTTCTTGAGCAGGGGGACCTTTGGGGGCGCTGCAGGATTTCAGTCATTCACAGCTTAGTGTGTTACCAATTGTTTTCTTGGTGACTATCGTCCCAGCTACCTTGAGATCATTGACAAGATCCTTCCGTGTAGTTCTGAGCTGATTCCTCACCGTTCTCATGATAATTGAAACTCCACGAGGTGAGATCTTGCATGGAGCCCCAGACCGAGGGAGATTGATAGTTATTTTGTTTTTCTTCCATTTGCGAATAATCACAAACTGTTCTCACCTTCTCACCAAGCTGCTTGGCGATGGCCTTGTAGCCCATTCCAGCCTTGTGTAGGTCTACAATCTAGGTCCTAATCTCAGCTCCTTACCTGTATAAAAGACACCTGGGAGACAAATATTTATTTGACTCATTAAAATGCAAATCAATTTATAACTTTTTTGAAATGCGTTTTTCTGGATTGTTTTGTTGTTATTCTGTCTCTCGCTGTTCAAATAAACCTACCATTAAGGTTGTAATACACTACAAAACGTTTGCCCAGATTTTGGCCTGATTTACACTTTGAAGGAGTTTATGAAAATCAGAGCCAGTCTGCAGAAATCGTGCAGTCGGAGCTGACAGATTTCACAGAAAATCGCATATAGGGTATGATGCACACGAACTCCCAATTTTCTGGCATTTTTAGCAGACTATGAATCCATCCTGTTGGAGGATGTTTGATATTTAAAGCCGATTTTACATAATCTTTTGTGAACTGTGAATTTGTTTAGAACAACTTTTGTTAATTTGTTTGTTTGAATGTTTGTTAGAGTGTGAAATGTACTTTTTAGTGTATGATACCCAGTGTTTAGTTGGTAAGTGCATGATGCCAAGTGTTTTAAATCTGTCAATTTTTTTTTTTTACATTTGTGTGTATACCAATGCATTGTGGATCCGAATGTATTTCGGAATATAACACAAGAGATCAAGAGCATGCTCAGTATTTCTCATGCTCTTGATCTCTTGTGTTATATTCCGAAATACATTCGATCCACAATGCATAACAGTACGCAGTTGGAAAAACAAAACAAACAAACACTATTTATAGTTTTGAAATCCAAAGCATTTTAATCACAGAGTGAACAGAGATATGGCATAAGAGAAATGAAAATCCCCAACAACTTGGCTCACTTAAAGAATAATTAAAACAGCATATGATATAACAAACATGTTATTCAGAGCAGTTAGCCTGAAAAATTATAGATGTGCTGCAACAACTTCTTAAGCTGGTATGTTACTGCTGAGCAATGGCAGCTTTTGCTTGGGGAGTGCAGGGAACAGGACTTATTTTGTTCAGCTGCACAATAACAGAGTCATAATGTCTTTTCCATTCCTCTGGTGACAGTGAAGATGGGCTGGTCTCCAGGAACTTATATGCATCCTTCGTCTGCAAGCTAAAGATGCCCCTGGCATTCAGACAGGATTCACCGAAGTCCTTCCAATGCTGAAAGTTTTGAGTTACAAAATAAATCACAACAGAAAATGCAATCAAGTTGAAATGAACTCCTGTAAACCTCTAAATTAACATTTACTCAGTGTGTAAGTTACCTTTTGTACTTCAGTGATAGATTGCAGAAAGATCTCTTTTATTTCATACTCCCCAATGAGGTGCTCATTAGCACAAGTCTCGTTTTTGAGAAACTCCAGCAATACACTCACTGTTTCCCAGAACTTCTTAAGCTGAATCAGAATCTGTTGGATTCGGGTGAGGCAGGTTTGAACATCATTCAGATGGACAGGGTTGGAACAACATAAAGCAGACATTAATAATGAGAGATCACTCTGAGGCTTCTGACCATTTATATGGGAATTTGTCAAGCACAACTTGAGATCTTTTAAGTGAAAGCATCTCACCCTTTTCTAATTTCATGCTTACCAACCTCAGCTGCATATCAGTCAACCTAACATGGATGTTCCACTCCTTGATTCTCAGGTTGGGCTTCTCATTGGAGAGTTGAGACAACTGATTGGAGATAGCCTGGGGTTTTGCAGCCACAGCTTGGCCAGCTTGAGAATCATAAATGGATTTAATTAAGGGTCCAACAAATGGTATCAGGAGAGCCATGATACACAGACCATTATTTTTGTTAGAAGACTCTCTGATATGACACTGCAGCTCATTGTTTTTTTGTGCAATCGTTTCCTCAATTTGTCCAATTTCCTGATTGTTTTTCCACAATTCCTGGTTGAGATCAATCACTGCCTTCTCCAGAGCATCTATCTCCTTATTAGCTTGTGCTAATTTGTTTTCTGTCTCAGTCTTTTCAGTCACGTCACTGGTGAATGAAGCCACACTCTGGTTGTGTTTGTCATATCTGATGATGACAGGTTTCAGATTAATTATCAGCTTAAACATAGCAAATGTTCTTGATAATGCACTGAAACATGGTGGCATACATCCAGTTGCCATATTAAAAGTGGTCCAGATATGGTCAATTTAACCATTTTATTACACTTTCTTATGTAAAAAATGAACAATTTAGCAACACTTCGAAACATTTTACCTCTCTACCATCTGTTCCACTTTTTCAACAATTGCGGTCATCCATGCTCTTGCTTTTTTCCAGGGACTTAATGGCCAAAATGCTTTTATTCTTTTCAACAGCAGCCTTCAGTGCAGGCAACAGCGTGGAAACCAGGTTTTTACTTGTGGCAGCACACTGAAGACAGCAAAAATGCTTACATTATTTGTCCAAACGTTTCATATTTTAAAACACAGGCAGTGGTCAAAGCCAATCAATTTATCAAACATAACACATCAGAGAGCTGCTTTATAGATCATTTTAATTTTAATTTGCAACCTTAATAGTGTATTGGATGTGGGTTCCAGTAACAGAAACGCCTGAAAAACTTTGGCTTTACCTTCAGCAGAAGAGCCTCAGAGGACCCAAAGAGAAGTTGGGTTTCAATAGCACATTCTCTGAGTTCCCTCTCCAACTTGGGGAACTTAGCCAAACACAAGTAAGAGAGATGGAAGAGCAAAGCCGTACGCTGAGCAGATGGAAGAAGCTCCCGAATAAAGTCAGTTCACAAGTAAAAATGACTATATCTTGGGTTTTCTCAAAATGTGTAAACCAGCATGCTGGGTTACTTTAACCCAGCATGTGTTCTGTCCAATATTTACCCAGGGCTGGGTTGCCAATTGGGTCATTTTTAACCCAGCCATTTTTAGAGTGTGTGGAGAGAGGAGACCCTTCCAGAAGAACAACCATCTCTGCAGCACTCCACCAATCAGGCCTGTATGGTAGAGTGGCCAGAGAGAAGCCACTCCTCAGTAAAAGGCACATGACAGCCCACCTGGAGTTTGCTAAAAGACACCTGAAGGACTCTCAGACCATGAGGGCGACTCATCTTCGTTCATCTTCCAACAGGACAACGACCCTAAACACACAGCCAAGATACTAAAACTCTACACATTATTGTTGTATCTGATGCAGTTGACCATGATATGCAAAAAATATCTCAATAAATACTAAAACACTTTGATTGTGTTGTGTTGATAAATTAATATCTTGTAAAATTTTGGACGGATTGCCCAAACCACATATTTTGGCTTTAAAATGGGGAAATTCACCAACAAGTACCAACTTTGGGACAGTATTTTGTACCCAACTTTGTACCTACAGAAAAAAAAAAAAAAAAAAAAACTATGTTCACTTTAGGAACTAGTATGTACTTTTAAAGTTATATGTGCCTTCAAATAAATAATATGTATGATTTTGCGTAAATAAGGTACAAAAATAAGGAAACACCAAAACGTTACACTGTGTTGATAATGAATTGTGACCCTAATGCTTTTGGGAAATGCACTTTTGTCTGTATTGTGTGTGGAATTTAAAAAAATAATAATAAAAAATACCGCCATTGTTTCTCTAGGAACAAACCATGAGACAAAAATACTGAAAACGTTTTGACAGATGAATGCAGATGCTCAGGCAAGCAATATTTGTGCTGGAAGGTGCATGTTCTTGCACTACCAGTAATGTCCTCCTGGCAGCAGCAGATAATAATTGTGCCTTTAAGCATGTTTTCACCATGTCTTTATGCTCATTCTGTGAACCAGTGCAGTGAGGTCTTCTCTCTTTCATGTTTATTTTTTAATTCCATATAGGCCTACAGCAACCTGCTAATTTAAGTCTTTGATGTGAATTTCCTTTCCCTTATTAAATGTAGGCTACAATCTTTTTTTTTTCCTTCTCCCCTCATGTGGATGTGAGAAAAAAAAAATCCCTATTTTAATATTTGTCAGGCTAATCTTATTTTTAGATTTCTGTCGCTTTTATTACGTATAGTTTTAGTAATTTTCAGATAGGCTAATTGGTGTAGGACGCTTTTCTCGGTTGTTTCGCTTTGTTGTTGTTTTCTAAGCATCACACATGCATTAACAAAAGGCTGTTTTTGTTTTGTTTGTATGATTTCTGATATGGTTCTTTGTTTTGAGCCATCAGGAGGCGGTATATGTTGTACTGTGATGACGATATCCTCAGCTGACGACCTGATTGGTTAGCTTTCACGAGCAATATCTTCAGCACCTGTCGAATTTGGTCCATATATGCTTTGCGAATGATTAGTGGGTCACTTTCATGTAGGAAGACAGTATTTTAGGTCCTTTTCATCCCAACCTCGACAAAATATGTATTTCAACCAAAGTGATTACATTAATTGTAGATTGTATTATAATTTCATGCTAATAGTTTCACTTGTACGCTAAAATCAATCGCAGTGTCATATCGGTCACGGTATTCTTCTATAGTGTGATTGATCGGTGGTTGTCGCGTTGTTCTGTTGCATCAGTGATTGATCGCTCTTGTCGCGCGTGTGTACGTGACAGCTGGATGAACTGAGGTCGAGCAACTTTCAAATTGATGTTTGGGAATTTGAAACGGTCGGATTCTGTAACGCCTCTTTTCAGCACCTTGGTTAGTTCCTCTGAGGAGAAACTCGGACCCTATGGCAGAGACAAGGACAAATATCAGCTATGTTTTATTATTAACCTATTCCCGTGTGAGTTAGGCGCTTATTTTGAACGGCGAGGTCTCTGGACTGGACTGAAAATCATCTTATGAGGTCGTGGTTTTGGAAGCAACTGGAATTTCAGAAAGATGATCACACGCTACAGACCGGTATGCTAATTTATTTTTTGATTAATAGGCAAAGTGGATGCCATTGGAAATGTTTATGATAGTTGAGTTTTACCTACATGTTAGCCTTTAATAAACGTTTAAACAAGAAATGATATGTTTAATTGTGTATATTTATACTGTTTTTAGCTTTTCGACTATTTTCCTGTGAGGAATTTATTAGGAAAACCATATGTGAGTTTTCCAATAACACTGGCAGCTACACCAAAGAAAGTTGGTGTAGATTTATGTGGATAGTTTCTAATAACAGACACATTAACCTGAGGTCGTTTTATTCTAAATTTCGACATCGTTACCATTTTAACGCTTTTTGGGGGGTTGTGACAAGATGCGATAAAATTCAGCGGCTGCCAACGGGAGGTGCTGCGCATGCGCGGTTGTTTTGGAACGGATCCTTGTTTCAATGGAGTGAAGCCTGAAAGATAAATAAGAAAAAAAAAATCGATATACTACAGCCAGCTTTCCACAGAAGTCATTTCTCTTTTGTTGCGCTTGTATAATGTGCGCGTGTGTGAAAGCTCTACAAAGCGATTTGTTTTTGTTTGTTTGTTTTGTTTAGTTTTTTTTTCTGCAAAAGCACGCAAAGTCCTCAGATTTATACCAATGTCTAATGTGATTGGCCTTAATCTTTGATTTTCAGGGTACAGTATTATTTTGGACTCCAAAAAGCTGTTTATTTTTATTCTGATTAGATTTGGAAATTTAATATATATCTATATATATATATATATATATATATATATATATATATATATATATATGGCACAATGCATATATCTCTGGTGTAAATAATTAGCCATTTAAATTATAAGTGAGAGTGAAGTTAGGGAAATATGCCTAGTTTTCATGAAAATGGCTAAATTAATATATTTTTATTAATATATTTACTTTTTAGTTTTTATTTATATGTTTATTTTTATTTTTATTATTATTATTTCATTTTTTAAATTTTGCTTTTATTTATTCATAATTTTATTCTTGGGCAGAATTATATATGTGACCATGGACCACAAAACCACATATTCTGAGATTTATACATCATCTGAAAGCTGAATGAATAAGCTTTCCACTGATGTATAGTTTGTTTGGATAGGACAATGTTTGGCCGAGATACAGCTATTAAATTTAGAAAATATCTTAACGGAACATGATCTTAACTTAATATAGTAATGATTTTTGGCATAAAATAAAAATCTATAATTTTAAACCATACAATGTATTTTTGGCTATTTCTACAAATATACCTGTGCTACTTATGACTGGTTTTGTGGTCCAGGGTCACATATGTATGAGGGGAATTAATTTACAGTGTGATAAAGTGTTGCTCTGCTGCATCTGCTGCTCCTAGAGCATTCAATCAGGTTGCAGATGCTTACCTTATTCATTCTCTTAATGGACTGTGACGTGCTTGTGTGCACATGTTTTCTTCTGGAAGGCAGGAGAGTGAATTTACCCTTTGTCTTTCTGAAATAGCATGTCTATAACACACCACAGCTGTATGTACCTTCTTTAACACCTTTGTGTGATAGATCAACCTTATCTTCTCACCACAATGTCAAAAGTGTATTGCAGTGTTTCTGAGGGGTTGTTTGAGATTTGGACAGAAATAAGGATGGATCGAAGTCCACATACACTCTAGATCAGGGTTCCTCAAATCTTGCCCTGGAGGGCCAATGCACTGCAGAGTTTAGCTCCAACCCTGATAAAACATACCTACCTGTGATTTTCTAATGGTTCTGAAGACAATGATTAGCATGCTCAGGTGTGTTTGATTAGAGTTAGAGCAAAACTCTGCAGGAAAGTGGATCTCGTGGGCCAGATTTGAGTATCCCTGCTCTAGATCATCATGGGTCAGGTAGCCTGTCTAGACACAGAAAGATGTAATTCTTCAAACTGCACCCTTTGGATGAAACAGATATTCTGACATAGCCTTACATTTTTTTTTTTTACGTTTTTGTTTCATTTTCTTTTTGTTTTTATTTGCTTTGTATTGTTTTCGTTTTTCTGTTTTTGTTTGGTGTTCATTTTTTTTCTGAATTTTGTTCTTCTGTTTTTTATTTGTTTTATTTTTCAGTTTGTTTTTGTTATTTTAATTGTTTTTGTTTTGTTTTGTTTTCGTGATTTTCAGCATCAGCTGAACAACTCTAGGTTTCCTAAGTCTAGTCATTTCCAAAATCTACTGACAGATTATAGCTAATAAAATTTATATTCCAATTTTAAATTTTGAGTAAATATTATGTCATATGAATCGCATTTATTTTCCCTAAACTGTGTTATATGTTGACACTTTAGCAGCCATGTTTTCTAGTCCACTGAACAGCCCATATTAGTAAACCACTATTTCTGTGTGACCTCGTTACATAGCCTTTCGTCCTTCAACCATCTCATACTGTAAGTTTGGTTTTA
This sequence comes from Onychostoma macrolepis, assembly GCF_012432095.1. NCBI lineage: Eukaryota > Metazoa > Chordata > Actinopteri > Cypriniformes > Cyprinidae > Onychostoma > Onychostoma macrolepis. The sequence goes on from NC_081179.1 coordinate 19,166,672, forward strand.
GCTTTTGAATTTCATGACAGTCCCATCAGTCTTTGTTTACGGTGAGTCAGTTCACCTCTCATGAATATGTTTGATGCCTCATGCCAGGCGTGTACCTCACTGTGACATGCGTGCTGGTTTTTCAATACCGCCTGCAATGCAATTCTCTCCTCTCCTGCTATCTCCCCCTCCTCCCGCTCCTCTCTTTTTCCTCTCTCTCTGTCTTCCATCACGATGTCTCTCCCTCCCTCCTTTCTTCCCTCATCACACTCTCATGCACACACTCCACCATACAGCTATCCTCCCACAAGGTCAGCTCTGAGCTCTTGATCACAGCAGCACGGTCAGATCGCATCCCGAGCACACGCGCGTGTCTGCGCACGAACGGAGATACTTTTTGTTTTTTGATGGCATTAAGCTGAGGCAGTTATTAAAAGCATGCTCGTGAGCCGCGGCTTTGCCGGTGGAATCCAATGCAGGCGTCCCCCTGTCGGAGAGAAGCTCTTTGGATGTGCTCAGCCCATGCAGAAGCGGAGCTGCTATTGTGTTCTACCTGTGCAGTGATTCACTTCAGCTGATATCCTCCACCTACAGCAAGGATGTAACGGCTTCTCTGTGGGAAGATTATGCTCTGAGAGGATCTCTTCTAGCTTTTTACCCCCTTTCTTGTCCTCTTTTTTCCTCCTGTTTTGGTCTTTCTTCTACCGGATCACCTCAGAGACCCGATACCACCATGTCCTTGGCTTTCTGTGGCAATGACAACAACTCGGCCGCGTACAACGTGGATGCCGGTGTCCTCAACAACGGCTGCTTCCTGGATGCTCTCACAGTGGTGCCACACGTCTTCCTGCTCTTCATCACTTTTCCTATCCTCTTCATCGGTGAGTGTCAAAGACAGGTGAGAACTAGTGCACGCTTGTGTCACAATACTAAGTGTCTGGAGTGACTGAACACTCTATGACTTTGCTATTTGCTGTAAGTTTAATTATGATAGACAGATAGACAGACAAACTAGATAGATACATAGACATAGATGGATGGACAGGCAGATAGACAGACAGATGGATGGATATATAGATAGACAGACAGACAATAGATAGATAGATAGATAGATAGATAGATAGATAGATAGATAGATAGATAGACAGACAGACAGACAGACAGACAGACAGCTGGACGTATAGATAGATAGATGGGGATAGACAAACAGACAGACAAATAGATAGGCAGATAGAAAAATGGATGGATAAACAGACATACAGATAGATGGACAGGTAAATAGTCTTAACAGTTAAATGGACAGAGAGACAGACAGGTGGATAGACAGGTGGAAGGATAAATTATAGAAAGGCAGAGACACAGATGGATGGATGGATGGATAGATGGATGAATGGATAGACAGTTGGATAGACAGATGGACTGATAGATAGATGGGTGGATAGATAGACAGTTAGACAGACAGACAGACACAGGTAAACGGATGGATGGATAGGTAGGTAGATAGACAGTTAGATAGACTAACACAAATAGATAGATAGATAGATTCATTTTGAACATTTGGTTCATTCATTGCGAATATAAACACTGCATAATTGATCTGCGTTCAAGTAATTATTTGCAACAAATGTGGTTTGGTGAACCACATAGTGAGACCAGGACAGAGTTTGTCAAGCCACTGTGGGAAACATTTTTATGTTAGACATACCAATGTGACCTTAGTGGTGGAATGTACAGCTGAAGCCATCATACTGTCAGAGAGTCGAGTTACAGGAAGAACAGCGCTCGATTCCCCATACCAGAAGACTCAAACAATACGGCAAACAATCCCACTAACGTGAACTAACCTGAACCAACCTACCGTCACATTTTCTATTATTCATTTTCCAAATTATTTGGAATCATTACTGATTGATTACATTTTGAAATCTTTTTTTTTTTTTTTTTATGTGAACAAATTTTTGATAAACAATATTTTGCATCCTGCAGATGCCACGTTTCTGCTGATAAACGTTCTTTATTAATCTTGAAAAAATATATCACATTTTTACAAAAATATTAAGCATCACAACTGTTTTCAACATTGATAATAGTAAGACATTTTCTTCACACTTAAGGGCCGGATCAGTGAATCAGAATCATTGAATTCCATACAAATCCCATCTCAGATGGACATTTTTGTGGGACAATATTATGCAAAAAATGCCTACATTGGTTTTAATATGCAATACATGCTGCTGTTGAATCAGCATCCTTATATCCCTAATATCCGGCTCTTCAGGATATCAAGGGCAAAATCTATCCCAGTGTTATTACAACAACCTGGAAAGGACATTGATTTTAAGACAGTTTTTTCCAGTGCAGCATGATATATTTGTCCATGTAATAAGTTACAATTTCTGATGTCTTTTGAGGAAGATGATACATGGACAAACAATTTATTTCTCAAGGATAGTTTACATTACTTCTTGCCAGAGAGAATTATGTTGATGCAAGTGATGTACAGATATTTAATCACTGTACTGTAGGTTGGGGGAGTCAGAGTTCCAAGGTGCACATCCATCACAGCACTTGGCTGCACTTCCCCGGACACAATCTCCGCTGGATCCTCACCTTCATCCTACTCTTCATCATCGTCTGTGAAATAGCCGAGGGGATCGTGTCCGACGGGTGAGATTTATGTGTTGATTCATCTGTCTTCTCTGTCAGTGTGTGTGAATCTCGTGAAACCTGTCAACAACCTGCCTAGGGCATATTTCACCTCAAAAGCAATTGCAATATAATTAGGGATTTTTATCCCTGCAATTTTTTTGGGGGGGGGTCTTATGGCATTATTTTCATGACAATTGATTACATCCTCTTTCCTTTTTTATGAAAATCAATATTATTATTTATCATCATTATTTATTTCATTTAAAGGTAATGCATACACACACAGAGAGAGAGAGAAAACAGCATTTTACATTCACCAAGGCTGTATTTAAATACAGTCAAAACTACAGTAAAAATAGTAGTATTGTAAATATTATTACGATTTAAAAGAACTGTTTTCTATGTGAATGTATTGTAAAATCTTTTTTATTCCTATAATGCAAAGCTGAATTTTCAGCATCCTTGTAAGAAAAATGTATTATTCTAATCAATGTTGAAGACAGTTGTGATGCTTCATATTTTTTTTGTGGAAACCATGATACATTTTTTTGCAGAATTCTTTGATGAATAGAAAGTTCAAAAGTACAGCACTGATTTGATAGGTTTTTAGATAGGTGTGGAATGAAAATACCAATAATTAATATGCAGTAATTATGTATAAATGCAAATCTTGAGAATGGAATAATGGAAAATATGTAAATTACCAAAAAAAAAAAAAAAATCGCCAGTTATTTCATTTTATTTTATTTGGGAAATATTGATCCATGTCTAATACTGTTTCTTTCTCTCCCTTTCTCAGGTTTAATCAGTCGGTCCACCTGCACCTCTATATGCCATCATGTTTGGCCTTCATGGCTGCCATCACGTCAATCATCTACTACCACAACATAGAGACCTCCAACTTCCCCAAACTGCTAATTAGTGCGTGTCAACTTTATAGAGTCTTTTGCTTATTAAAGTGTCATGAAACCCTAAAACAAATTTTTTGAGGTTTTGACATATATGAACAGGGTTGCACATCAGTGGAAACAACAATAGCACTCATTATGTCTACTATTAAGGCAAAAGTGGTTTTTATTTAATGTCGTTCTTCCGGTTCAAAAAGAAAAGTTGAACATACATCACGAAAAGTGACATATATGCGTTAATTTGCAGTGGTGATTGGCTGGAGTGGCTGGAGAGCATGTGTCTACGTCATCAGTTTTCCGAGCTTTTCTCAGTATTATTCATGAGAATGAACTCTTATGATCTAGTCACTGCGCTGTATTATGCAAGAGGTCGTCTTACAGCAGAGCATTCAAATCTGATGAACGAGGTTCCGCGCTGTCAGTTAATCTCTGTAAACATGACCGTAACAATTTTTAATATGTAACAACACTTGGAGTGCGCATGAGAGAGCAGTTTCTGCGCTGAACGCCGCGACGAGTTTAACAACACTCGCTGCGCGGATCATAGTTTATATACGGACCAGAGCAAGCGTGTTTCATTCATATTTTAAATTCTTTCGTGCTGCAAACATGAACCAGCTCCATGCATATGCACATATCACGTCTTCTTCAAATAAAATATGTGCAAAGAAAGGGCGCTGATACAGCGGTACATCTGATTATGAGCACGATGACACAATGGATTATTGTGATACACCGCAAACAATGATATACAGGTGCATCTCAAAAAATTTGAATATCGTGAAAAAGTTCATTTTTTATTGTAACTTATTTCAAAAAGTGAAACTTTCATATATTCTAGATTCATTACATGTAAAGTAAAACATTTCAAAAGTTTTTTTTGTTTATTTTAATTTTGATGATTAGAGCTTACAGCTCATGAAAGTGAAAAATCCAGTGTCTCAAAATATTAGGATATTTCCTAAGATCAATAAAAAAAAAAGGATTTGCCAAACAGAAAAGTTCAAGGTCTTTAAAGTATGTTCATTTATGCACTCAATACTTGGTCGGGGCTCCTTTAGCACAAACTCCAGCATCAGTGAGGCGTGGAAGCGATCAGCCTGTGGCTCTGCTCAGGCACTAAGGCTTCAGCTCGTCTGGATTGTTGGATCGGCTGTTTCTCATCTTTCTCTTGAAAATATCCCATAAATCCCATATGGGGTTCAGGTCAGGCATGTTGGCTGGCCAATCAAGCACAGTAATATCATGGTCAGCAAACCACTTGGAAGTGGTTTTGGCACTGTGGGCAGGTGCTAAAGTCCTGCTGGAAAAGGAAATCAATTATTGTGGTTTCAAAGAACAAGAGATACCCTGAATTTATACTGTAGGGATGGTCGTTTAATGAAGCTCAAATGTAAATATTCTAATATTTTGAGATACTGGATTTTTGACTTTTTGAGCTGTAAGCTCTAATCATCAGAATTAAAACAAACAAACAAAACAACTTTTGAAATGTTTTACTTTACATGTAATGGATCTAGAATATATGAAAGTTTCACTTTTTGAAATAAGTTAACTTTTTCACAATATTCTATTTTTTGAGACGCACCTGTATAGACCGAAATTTCAAAGAAGAGTAAAGAAAAAGTGACTGCCTTTATTCTTTCTGGTTTAAAGATATTTTAATATTTATTTGTCTGTATAATGAGTGTGTTGTAGGCCTGTGATTTATTGGTTGTTTTCTCCCCTCTTCACTCCCACTTTTCCACAGTTTTACACTCCCATTTCTGGAGTCTTTTTCAGATCTAATGTGTGAAAGACCAGTGCTGAAACAGGGGGGTTTCATGACACTTTAAGGCCTGAGTTTTCTGTAATTTGGATGTGATATGCACATTTAATTCATAATGCAAATCACTTTCTAAAGAGTGACGTAAAGAATCATTAGCCTAACTGTAATATGGGAGTTACAGCAATTTTAAGAACAAGTATGCATCTTTCGAAAGAATAATTGAATTGCTCCAGCTACATTCACACAGATTCTAAAAAAACGACTGCATTACATTGCTACAGACTAATGGCCCTTCATGGTGCAATGCTATTTTCCAACTACAGTTTCATCACCAGGATAAAATAGTTTGTTGCAATGACTTGTAACAATGTCTAGACTGGAGATTGAAGTCACAGCCCTGTAATCACATTCCTCGGCTGCAATATTTTTGAGGATGGCAGGACGTTTTAAAGAGACTCTAACTGTATTTATCATCCTGTCTCTGAACATCTGGAGTGAGAAGCCATTTCAGAGTTTCACCTGCTGTGCAAAACCAGCAGAAACTGATGCATTAGGTGCTAATGTGTGTAGAGGATGTGATGTCATATATCATTGTATTTATTTTTCTTTTACAGCTTTGCTCATTTACTGGGTTCTGGCGTTTTTCTCTAAAACAATCAAGTTTGCCAAGTACACAGAGCACGGTATCGGGCTGAGACAGCTACGCTTCGGGATCACAGGCTTACTGGCGCTGCTTTACGGCCTGCTGTTGGCCGTGGAGATCAACGTCATTCTGAGCAGGGTAAATGATTGTGTGTTTGTGATTTGTATTCCTGGCCATTGAATCTCAATTTTCCATTTTGATTTCTTTTATTCTTCAGCCCCTGGCTGTGATTGTCTTGCTATGTATTACTCGGAAAATACAAAAGTCTGATCATGTCTGCTGACAGACTGCAGGGAATTCGGGTTGCTCTGAATTCAATATGATCTTTAATCTGGATTCTAAAGTTTTATCTGTCGGAATACAGAGTATTTTCTCTCTCATGTGTTGTTTCATACCCTGATGACATTTCTCTTCTGTAAAACATAAAATGAGATATTTAGTAGAGTGTCCACGCTGCTCTTTTCCATGCAATGAAAGTAAATGGAAATGAGCTCCAAAAATGTCAAAATGTGGTCACTGCAACTTATGCACTATTTTGTAAGTCTTCCAAAGCCATTGGACTTGAAGCTGTATGAACGTAAAAATGACTGGTTTAATTATAGCTATGCATCTCATTATAACTGCAGTGTTATGGTGCAGAGATCTGTGTTGTGATTTTAAGAAATGACATAAAATGGATCACATGTTCCATGAGAGGATGTCTGTGTGCAATATCTCTGTACTAATTTAATTAATTTAGAGATTTTATGATTTAAACATCTGTTTTTTTCTCTTAAAGATACAGATTTTTTTTTGTTTGTTATATTTCAGTGTCATTATGTGATTAAAAATCTGTATATTTTTCATTTTCTTTATACTATACAATAATAATTATGATATTATTAAAATATAATAATATTGTAATGCTAATATTTTCAAGTAGTAAAGTTTGCTTTGTTGCGATGTAATGATATTATCATTATCGGACTTCATATTGCGATTTCATATCATGAGATTTTGATATTGTTACATCCCTATTGCTTTGTAATGTTGTTTATTTGCAATATTTTGTAACTGATAATATAATATAATATTTTTGAGGAAACAAGTTTACTTTTGTAACACTTTGTGAATTTGCAATTTCTAACTAGTTAGACATGAAGCAACCTAGAACTATTAGTCTTAACTGTTTCATTTAGTCTTTCATTAATTAAACTCTTCATTTATTCAATTAAACTTTGCAGAATATTTATAGAATGCCTGAAGCCATTGTTTCACAGTCCAGAAATAGTTTGCCTTTGTGTTTTGTCATCAAACTATTTGATGTTGTGAGATTTATGAAAAGAAATGCACTGTTCTTAAATTCTGTTCTTCGATGTTAAGATAAGAAACATTGCTTTTTCTTTCATTTACAATTAGAATAATTTTGACAGTGTTTTCTCTTGTTTTTCTACAGCGATATATGTGTTTTGCACTCCCCACTGAAGTGAAGCCCCCAGAGGATTTACAGGACCTGGGGGTTCGATTCCTGCAGCCGTTCGTGAACCTGTTGTCCAAAAGCACATACTGGTGGATGAACACCTTCATCACTGCAGCACACAGACGCCCCATCGATCTGAAGGTCATTGGCAAGCTACCAATCGCTATGAGAGCTCTAACTAACTACCTGAAGCTCCGCGAGGCCTTTGAAGCCCAGAAGGTAAATTTTACGAATCTGTCATTTTTATTTATAATTTTTTTTTTTTTCTACTATTACTGTTTTTAGGCAAGTTCCCTTATCTTCTCTCTCAATGCTAGCATGTGAAACCAAGCAATGGGTAAAAGAGGACTTTTATGGATTGTGAAGCCTAAATGCAATCAACAGAAGTCAAACTGAACATAGGCTACAAACAAACTACACTGACTCCGACTCTTTCAGTCTTTATTTAAAAAACATTATCCCTGTAAGTTTGAGTTAGAATAGTTTAATTACAAGAGTGCGGTTATAAACACAACAAAAGGCTTTTTCAAAAAATTTTCAAGACAGGTAAAAGCTACTAAAAAATAAAAATAAAAATTGTTTACTGTTTTTGTATTTTATGTTTTAGACTAAAATGTAAAAATTAATTCACCACATTTTCACGTTCCACCACTTTAACCAAAAGCCTGTTCAAAAATACATTTACTTCAGGGTGATGTAACCAGAAATTATAAAATTTCTAGTTTGTTTCCTGGTTTGTCATATAAATCTACAGACATGCTAAAACCGGAATTGAAAGTGCTAACATGTTCACTTATTTCCGGCTCTTGGAAGTGCTAATAGCGGAATCTGAAGTGGCTAACTTCTTTCCATGTTTTGGCGTAAAATAAATATGGAATTGCTAAAACCGGAACCAGACGTGCTAAAATGGCAACTTGTTTCCGGGTTTTGGTCTAAATAAATAGGGTGAACAGTGAACCGGAAGTGCTAACATGCTAACTCATTTCGGGTTTTTGCAGTACTGCAGCACTCAGTACTCAGCACTCACATGACCTCATTACATTGGATATTATTCAAAACAACAAGTGGGCTTGAATATGTTTTATATATATATATATATATATATACACACAGTGTTGGGGAGTAACTAGTTACATGTAACTAAATTACATAATTTAATTACAAAATAAATGTAACTGTAATCAGTAGTTACAGTTACTGATAAAAAATGTGTAATTAAGTTACAGTTACTTATGAAACTGTTAACGGTTACAAATGGGGTTACATCTGATTTTTTTTTTCACACACACCCACATAAAGATTTAATTGATTTTTTTCATAAATTGCAGTGACTGCTCTACAGTAAAATGAGACACCAATCTTTCAGGAGTTTAGGACACAGAATAGGACACATGCTTATTTTTTATTTACTGTTTGGATTCATGCATATGCTTTATTTTTTGTATTTGACCTCAGAATGATCTTAAAGTCTTATTTTGTGGTGGCTGTGCGTTAAAATTAAATTATTATAATCTTTAGTCAAGTAATGAAGGATTTTAAAAAATGACACTAAGCAGTGTTGAGTACTGTAAGGTTAACACTGCCTGGTTTACATGTTTGAAAATGATTAACAGTTGAAAACATTAATAAATTATAAAAGTAATCAAAAAGTATACTTAAAATACTTATTGCATTTTAGACAGGGTAATTTGTAATCTGTTACCTATTACTAAGTAACCTTCCCAACACTGTATGTATATATATATATATATATATATATATATATATATATATATATATATATATAACTGCAGTAATAGTACCACGGTAGTACAGTATTTCATAAATATTCATACTTCCTCCGAAGTCTCACAAGTGGCTGTTTAATTGATGTCACACACAAAAAAACAAACAAACAAAAAAAAAAGCATTTGCTTATCTGTTATTTGTGTATTTGGGAATTGCGGCTCTCTCTCTGGTGATGAGGATGCAGTGAAAAGCACGTACATCACAAACCACAAGAAGACAAATGTGGAAAACCTCTTAAATATCATGTCTAGAGCGTACGTGTCTTCAGAACACTGAGAGACAGAAGATGTTCCTTTTGCTCTGTGAATGCAGTGACCTTTTGACCCTCAGCGGGGTGAAGGACTTCTGCATCTCTGTTCTCATGGGAGTAAAGAGCATATGACGTGTGCAGTTACGTGTTTGTGAGCTCAACTCCAGGTAAAATGGATATTGTGAGAGTTCATAGCGTGACAGTTTTCACGTGCAGCACGTGCGCAGTGTGACATTGGTCACGTCTCATGATGAATTCCTTTAGTAATGGCCATAATAAACGTTTCATATGATTGATTCCATCCTTTAGTGCAATAGTTCAGGATTAGCGTCACATCCGGATCCATTATGGTGTGCAGCACCCATTTTTACCATCTAATCAATTCCCAAATGATAAAATCAATCCCTGCCATTCATTTTCTTTATGTCAGAAATGTACCAATGTAGAGAAAAATGTCCTCAAAACATTAACAACAACAACAACAAAAAAAGTATTTATACAGTACATTGTTCATAGAATGTTTTTTATTTTATTTTATTATTATTATTCTAAAACATTTTAGTTAGATTAATTTTAATTTAATTAATTTAAATATTTTTTTATATGAATGTTAAGGGAACATTCCATTTTTATAACGTATCATCATGAAAATATTATTATTTTTTAAATACATTTAAAGAACTGGACGTTTTGAACGGTCAGAGAACATGCAGAAAGAATGAGAACATTAGCCAAACAAATCCAATGATACAGCAAATAGGTGTTTGAAATGCACAGAGCAATCCATAACAGCACTTTAATTATGCATGTGTGCTGCCTTTAAATACATATTAGCATAACAAAACACAAGGAAGGAATAGCTCATTTCCTAATTTCTCAGTATTGCTATGTAAAGTCATTTTTCTAAAATGTTCAGGATGTAAAATGTTCAAACAAAAAAGTTGAATAAAAATGTTTGTTTGTTTCAATAATTTCTTAGTCATTAATCTTCATAATCATAAGACCTATGAGAGAAAATGTGGCACCTGTATCACTAAGCAGCAGTTTAGTGAAGAAAAGATAAAAGTCCTCTTCTGAAAGCTAGAAAGATGCCTACATAAACAGCATTTTAAGTCATAACACCTCCAAAGCAAAGACTGTTCATAGATGTAATACTGTAATGTAGCAAAATGTAAGATGATCCCTTACAAGCTCACTCTTTAATCATATTTCGAAAACAAGTCATTATGAAAATAATCACATGTAAAGATGTACTCAAATTGGGAAAAAAATAAAAATAAAAACATTAAATTTCAGCATATTGCATTTAATATAAATTTTAAATGTAGTACTTTTTCATTTATTTGCAATTGACATGAAATTAAGGGTCTGAAAACACTACATTCAGTTCACACTTAAGTATATTCTTTTAAATTATATTTTCTATATAAGATAAACTCGTTTTAAAAGTATGCTGAAATATACTAGTTTTTCACAAGGGCAGTGGCTAAAGGAGACATCTTAAAATAAATTTGTATGTCGTTTAATGCCAAAATGTACACTGTAAAAAGTGAAAGTTGACTTAACTTAAAATAATTGAGGAAACCTGTTGCCTTAAAATGATTAATACATAATAATAAAAAATAAAAAAAAAGTTAAGTGAACTTCACAATTCAATTAACTTATTTTTTTAATTATCATTTACTTAAAAATTTTAAGGCAACGGGTTTCCTCAATTTTTTAAGTTAAGTCAACTTATCACTTTTTACAGTGTATCAATAAAATAGGTTAATTGACTTGAAAAGTGATTAGATTTACCTAATGTTTGTATGTGCTTTCTTTGTTTTACGCTTAATAATACCATAGTTAGCCTAGCAACATGCTAACACAAATCCTGGAATCTAATTTATTCAGTTGCTGTCTACACTGTAAAAAAAAAAAAAGGTTGAGCGAACTTAAAAAAACATTTTTTACCAGCTTCAGCAGATTTTTGAGTTTGCTCAACTTGTTTTTGTGGGGGATTCTCAAATTTTTGTTGTATAAACTTAAAACAACAAGTTGAGAAAACTCAAAAATCTGCTGAAGTTTGTTGCCTTAAAATTTTAAGTTGGCTCAACTTTTTTTTTTTTTACAGTGTATACCCGCTTTTCCACTACACTGTAAAAAGTGATAAGTTGACTTAACTTTAAAAAAAATTGAGGAAACCTTGAGCCTTAAAATTTTTAAGTAAATGATCATTTAAAAAAAAATAAGTTAATTGAATTGTCAAGTTCACTTCACTTTTTTTTTATTTATTATGTACTTAATAATTTTAAGGCAACGGGTTTCCTCAATTTTTTGAAAAAGCAGCTTATGTAGCACATTCTAAATCAGTCACTTATGAGGTGACCATGATTGTTATTGTGTTAGAAGGTAGCTGCCTATGTACTGTTAGTAGACAGTAGACAGCCAGCTTACTGGGTTTTAGACTTCCTTCTTTGTAGTACAGTGAATAATTTAAATGCATTCATGAAAATCGTGGTTCTATTCATATGTAGCATCTGCTTATGATCCTTGATGGTCATTGGGACTTTATGCCTTAAGAGACCCTTTTAGCCTTTTGACATTTGCATATAATTCACAGACCTGGCCCCACATTCTAACTTTATATGGGTGCTAAATTGCCAATTGTTATCTTAATTAATATTAATATCTTTTAGATATCTCTTGGTATCAAAATGATCTGCTCTTTATTCCTCAAACAATGATGTACACTATGTGATCGTGAAATGCATCATACTAGTTTTACTGTACTGTGGGAAAAACTACACCGATTCTCCAGACCAGTCATAAAACATGCAAATGAGGTGTCAAGTGGGACAAAGAAACACTTTCCCGCTGAAACTATGTGCCTTGTTATTGGTCAAACTAACCAAAATGGGTGTTACAGGGAAACCAGATAAAACGTCTCCCACTCTCAAAAGGCGAAGTCTTCTCTTTACTTTCGGTGCCCTGGAGACACACTTATCACCTTGGAAACCTCACGACTCCTCTTCCGGGGGGAGTCCGAGCTTCTGGCAGTTTTAAGTTCAGTAACTTTGTCAATTCACTTCGGACCAATCAACCCATGGCTGGAATGACGAAGCTTTCACTCCAAAAAAGAAATTAATCAAGAATCTATGCATTATACATTCACCAGGACACTTTACTCAGCACCAACAAAACCAATGCAAGTAACCGCTTGTTAACTATTTAGATGCGCTTCTAGGCTTCGACCCCTTTTAATTAAGGTGAGGTGATTCTCTGATGGTTCTTAACAGGTTGTAGTTAGCTGATGTGTAAATCCTGCCATTACACTCTACTCTCTTGCGCGCGAGCGCTCCCCCCCCCCTCTCTCTCTCTTTCTCTCTCTCTCTCTCTCTCTCTCTCCTTGCCTTGCTTGCGTTGGCATCTATGTTTAATGTGTGTATGTCTGTGTCTAGTTCGATGTTGCATGTTCCCCTGTAGTGTAGTTTAATAAACATCCATATGTATTCATGCTTGGTTGTCTGTGTCTGCTGCTCTCAGAACGAGGTCACTTTAACGTTACGGTTTTGTTACATGCTCTGTGAGCAATGTATCAGTAAGGAAATTATTTTTCGTGGCCAGAGAAATCATTTTTCCTTAGAGTCAGTAGACGATTAAAACTGTCCGTACTGCGGACGAACAAATCATTTTATTGTACTATTAATGCTACAGTTAATTCCTGAAGATTAATATAATTGATAACAACCCATATGATTAATTATGTTAATCTCACTTTGAGCTAATTTGCTACACATATCTGTTATCACTTTCCTGTTACTTATTCAGAGGCCTCAAGGCATTCTGCTGCAGGGGCCCAAGTGGATCTGGACGGCTTTGCGACAGGCCTTTGGAAAACCTCTCCTTCTCAGCATCACCTACCGTTTCATGGCAGACCTGCTTGGCTTTGCCGGGCCGCTCTGCATATCAGGCATCGTGCACCATCTCAGTAAAGAAAACCACACCATTCAGCCACCAGTAAGAACACTAATGTCTTTTGCACCCATCTGAGCCACGTGTAAAACAACCAAGAATAAAGGCAGACTTTTGGTTAGTCCAAAAGTAGAAGACACTGAAATTAAATTATTTTTCAGTATTTGTGTTGTGGTCATGAACTAGTACTTTTGTTCTCTTAGGTATTTTGAAGGTAAAATTAGAAACCGTTGCCGTGGGGGACTCACTTCTGGCCATGGCTGCATCTTTTCATGTAACATTTTCATCTTGTGTTACTAAGCATTTTATTGTCATGCTGCCGTCATCAATTATTAAAAAGTTTAACAGCACGCTGTCTGGATCTCAGATGTCAGATGTTAGCCTGTTTGGATGTCTTAGTATGATATAATTCATTTCACCACATGGCGTTTGTGATGGCAAGACACGAATATAAAATGAATGAACAATCCACATAGAAAATAAAATGTTTTATATGCCTAAATAATTATTTATCTAGTTACCAGACTGAAAGCCAAGGCCATCATGCATGTAATTTTATTTATTTATTTAGAGAGCGGCATCAGCAGTAGCTCTTGCTTTAGAGATCAGTTGTCCCATGTTTTTATTTTATTAATTTATTAATTCATAATTTCATAATTTATTATAAATGTGTACAGTTTCTTTCCAACTATTTATTTATTTGTTTGTAACATTTTGGGTGTTTTATAATTGTTGTAGATAGATTGGGTCATTGGGTGATTTCCAAACGTTTTAATAAAACTTTGAAGGAACACACGTCTTATGAAAGTAATAATTGAGTGTAATGATACATTTAATATTATGGCATTTTCAGTGACGGCTTCTGATGGAGAAAACAAATAGCTGTGATATGCTGTTGTTCAGGGTAGCGATCCTCTAAGATCCACATTTCACTTCAGAAATTGTATTAACTTGCCAATGGCAAACTTTAATGAGTTTCTATAGCTTAATTTTGCACATTTGTATAGTGGTGATTCAATTTCCTTTAATTACTTTATTCTTATTCTTACTTATTTCATGAGTTGAAAATGCATTGAGGAGCACTTATTGTTCTGTCAGTGGTGATTCTTCTTCATTGGTTTAATTGACTCATTTGTTACTGCTCCAATCTTTAATTACATGATATAGTTGCATATTAGAATTAGAATTAGTGTCCTGTGCTTTCTTTCTAGAGTAAAGTTGCTGATTGGTGACAGGATAGTGCCATATCAGGGAAAGACCAGGACTAGTTGCATTAAAAACTGGTTTTGCTTATAAAATGTACTGTATTAATGTGGCCGTAACCTCTCACAGTTTTAAAGAGGTAGTCAATGCTAATGTTAAATGGTTTGGTGTGTTTCAGGTGAAGCATCTTGGAATCTACTTCATCTCCTCCCAGGAGTTTCTTGCTAACGCTTACGTCCTCGCCGTGCTGCTGTTCTTCGCTCTGCTCCTCCAGAGGACTTTCCTTCAGGCCTCCTACTACGTTGCAATCGAGACTGGAATCAATCTGAGAGGAGCCATTCAGGTCAGTGCAGCGGAGACTTCAATGACTCCATAACCCTTGATTGCCTGGGTCTCTTCAAATAATCAGTGTTGGGGAAAGTTACTTTAAAAAGCAATGCATTACAATATTGTGTTACTCCCTAAAAAGTAACTAATTCTGTTACTTAGTTACTTTTTATGGAAGGTAATGCATTACATTACTTTTGTGTTACATTTTGTCGTCCGGGCTGAACTCGCTAATTTGTTTTTTTAATGACAGAAAATTTAAAAGTTATATGTTTGGCACCTGTAAAGGCTGTTTCCCACCAAAAGTGAAATTAATAAGCTTCAGGCTGAAAAAAGTGCCTCTGCACCTCATTGCCTATTTCTCTCAACATGGGGACAGAAGAGGTACTTGCGTTACTGATTTGGAAGGGTATTGTGTTGTAAATTTAAAAGTAATGCATTACTTTTCTAGTTACTTTTTTTTTAAAAAGTCATCTGATTACGTAACTCATGTTACTTGTAATACGTTATCCTCCAACACTGCTAATAATGAATGATATCCGGTTTCACTTCCAGACAAAGATCTTCAATAAAATAATGCGTCTCTGCACCTCCAACATGTCCATGGGGGGAATGACAGTGGGCCAGATCTGCAACCTCGTCGCTATAGACACCAATCAGCTGATGTGGTTCTTCTTCCTGTGTCCCAACCTCTTCGCAATGCCAGTTCAGGTAAAGCCTCATGCGAGGTTCCTTTCTCCATAGAGTTCAATGCATTGGGGAATATTGGTGCAATGGGCTTTGAGTCAAATGTTTCAGTTGTATTGCCTTATTTGCCTCAGAGAAGCTGTTTTTAAATAGATATTCCCTCATATGGGTTTTGTCTGGGATGTTATCTGTACTTGACCCAGATAGGAAGAGATATTGCTTTCAAGTCCAACATATTAAAATCTGATTTTAACAAGACTTAGACTTTTTAATCTGTTTTCCTATACAGTTGGTGTCCTTTTTTAAATTAGATGAGAGATTCTACAGATCCCAGACTTTACACTGATAATCCAGTGACAACCCTACACTGTAGCAAAATTGGTTAATGCATCTAATGTAGTCTGGATTATAGACTATATTAGGTGGCATGTAGACATTTTAGTTTCTAGTTTTTTCCCCCCTTTTCCTTTTATTGTGTTTGTTGTTTTGGTTTGCTTTGTTTTGTTTTGTTTCATTTTTCATTAGACTGACTTTTTTACTTTTAGATTTTTTTGTAGTTTTTTGTCTTGTTTTTTGCTTTGCTTTGTGTTGTTTTGCTTTGTCGTCTTTTGTTTTGTTTTTTGTTTGTTTGTTTTGCTTTTGTTGTACTTTAGTTTTGTTTAGCTTTTTTTGTGTTTTGTTTTTGTATTTCTTTTGTTGATTTTTTTTGTTTGTGTTGTATTGTTTTTTTTTTTTTTTGTTCTTTGCTCTTTTTTTTAATATATTTATTTTTGTTTTGTCTTGCTTTGTGTTGTCTTATAGCCTATTTGTTTGCTTGCCTTGCTTTGTGTTGTGTTTGCTTTGTTTTAATTAATTTGCTTTGCTTTATTCATTTTTTTCAAAGATAACACTCTAACACATCCAGTTTCATTCAGTTTTGAAGAAGAAAATAATGTTGTTGATGACACTAATAACATAAATTTATCCAAGAATTTACTAAACCCAATCTTTATCTTTATTAATATTCACAGGGCATGCAAACACAGCATGTCAATGCAAATATCAGTGCTATGAAATATCAATCAAATATGCAATAATTAAATTATTAAAAGATTTTCCCTTTGGATTACTGGATGTAATCTTACATAAATTACCAGTAAATCAGTCTAAGTTTCAACGTACCTTTGAATGGCATGACATGAATTGATTACAGCAGATGGATCTTGAGCTGAACAAAAGAAAATGTAAAAATGTTGCAAAGCCAATCAGTGTTCAGTATTCTTCACACTCCTTCTGCTATTGAACGTGTTTCTCCTGAGGTTAGACAGTGTGAAATGTCAGATACCTCTGCAAGATCTATTTTTAGTCTGTGTATAACTGCATTTTTGTCCTTGAAAGCCTCATCTTGTGTAAAATGGAGTGTCACTTGTGGAAGTCTGTTTCTTTGTCAGTAAGGCTCTTGAATGATGAGGACATAAGTGGTTCATTTAAATAAAAATGCATTAAATGATGGCAGTGTGAAAAATTCAACAAGCCCAATAATTAAGTCAATTAAATTACTCTTGAAATAATGAGAGTCCTAGAGAACTGTTGTTGTGAAACAGATTATATATACATATATGCATTCACTCACATATACATTTGAATCTCACAAACAGGAAGTCTCAAGACAGACTAGGAAGTTGAAGTCCCTATACATTTTGTATGGCACGTACTCCACTCTTGGGGTTACTCATGGCTGCCTTTGTGCAAATCTTGATTAGTTCCCTAAGGCTCCTTCTTTATTTTCAGTGAACAACATTTTTTTTTTTTTTACTCACTGCATATGACTTTCTTCTTTGAGACGAATCCGATCGGAGTTATATTATAGTGCCCCTATTATGGGTAATGAAAGGTTCATATTTTGGTTTTGGGAGTCCCCAACAACAGGTTGACATGCATGGAAGGTCAAAAAAACACTTTCATTGTCTTATAATGTGCATTTATTTTTACCTTATTTGCTCAACGACTCCCAAACAATTCGCTCAACGAGTAATTTTTCCAAACTTTGGTCCAATTGGTCTCATTTTCATTTCATTATGCCTGTAATGCCTGATAAAGCAGCGTTTGTGAGGGCAGTGCTGCTTTGTGTACAGCGTTCCCAGGGAAACAGCTATTTTACCGCTCCAAAAACGGCATCTAGTGGCAAAGAATGAATCTGCATTTTCATTCAAACCAATGCAAAAAGACCAACAAGTGGGCGGGTAATATGCTAATGTTTTATGTTGACATCAACATGAAACAACTTGGGATTCGTTTTAAAAACGACTCGTTTCAATGAATCAGAGTCGACTCTTTCATTTGAGAGACAATAACTTTATACACGGTGCACTTTCAATGTGTTTAACTCGCCAATTTACCACATTTACAGAACGATAATATATTATAACAAAGTTTTAATTATTATAATTATTAATAATAATTATTCACTCTAATTATTTCAAAGTTTAATTATTATTTATCATTTAATTATATATAATTAAATACGTTAAACTTTATTAATTAAATGTTTAACTCAACACTTGAGTTTAATTGAACACATTTACCGAATGATAATATTTCATAATATCAAAAGTTTTAACCTATATATAAATGATGCTGTGAAAATAAAATAAAATTGATTTTTTAATGCATTACTCTTTTAATGGAATATATACCTGTATTGTAAATAAATATATTGGCATATGGGGTATATAGGATATATTGTGAATAAATAAGACACAGTATAAAAGACAAGTAATTAATAATACAAAAATATGGATTGTCTGTGAAAATACAGCTTCTTTTTATTTTATGAAGCGGGATCAAGATACTTTGGGATCCTTGGCATCGAAAATGATGCAAACCCTGC
Organism: Onychostoma macrolepis; assembly: GCF_012432095.1. NCBI lineage: Eukaryota > Metazoa > Chordata > Actinopteri > Cypriniformes > Cyprinidae > Onychostoma > Onychostoma macrolepis. The sequence continues at coordinate 19,185,156 of NC_081179.1, forward strand.
ACTAAGCTTCCCTCATCATAAAAATACTGGGGAGTTTGCCATAAACCTTATCTATATCACTGACTTTTAACAAAAGTGCTACAATGAAAAGATAACATTTTCCTCTTGGTTTCAGATCATAGTAGGAATCATCCTCCTTTACTACCTCCTGGGAATAAGTGCCTTGATAGGGGCCACGGTCATCACCCTCCTGGCTCCGGTGCAGTACTTTGTGGCTACCAAGTTATCAGATGCACAAAAAAGCACATTGGTGAGCTCCTTTAACTTGTTTGGTGTCTTAAGTAACTGTGCACATATAGATTTTGTTCAAGTACAGATGACATTTGTACAGGAAAGCCAGAGCTTGTCCAAACAATACACCTGTCAAATATTGAGCTCAAATAAGACCCAGGATATTTGTGGGGCCTCTAGCATTTTTGCTAATGTATAATTTATGTATCTACGCTCAGGAATATTCCAGCGAGCGGCTGAAGAAGACTAATGAATTGCTGCGGGGCATCAAGCTCTTGAAGCTGTACGCCTGGGAGCACATCTTCTGCTCGAGTGTGGAGGAGACCCGGGGCAAAGAGCTCACCAGCCTGCAGAACTTTGCCCTCTACACCTCCATATCCAGTAAGACGCCTCAGATTTCACTGTTACCTCAGATAATAATAAGTTAGACTGAGAGCAACCATCCATGTTAGGGTCGGGTTTGAGATGTCATGTAGGGTAAGGTGATATTATATTACTGAGATGTCAGAGGGTTCTTAGTACTAAAGCAAAAGTAACACCTATTTTTCTGTAAATATTGGTTAAAACTGTGCAATAGCAGCTCACACTCTCAATTGTTTTAGCAGCAATTTTGGCAGGAACATAAAATGCGAGTCTCCCAGCTGGCCAAATTCACACAGCATTATGAGTTATCACTGCCTACAGGCATCACAGCAAACGGTGTTGGACCAAATGTAGCAGTTTTATTTTAGATAATTATCAAGTGTAAAATTGCAAAGTCCAAAATAATAATTCCAATTAATATTTAATATTTTACAAATAAAAATGTAAAAGAAAATGTAAAAATAGTTGTTATTAGTTTATAGTTTTTATTTATTTTTTTATATTTTTTTCAAATGCTGTGTGTGTGTGTTATATTCATGGGTTTCAGTCACGTGGCTTTTTTTGTCACGGACGCCATCTTTAGGAAGTTGCGTACTAATGCGTAGCCTCTCCTTGGTTATCGTAAACCAAATTAACACTTCGCCAACAAAGAAAAACATTGTTTTTTTGTTGTTGTTGTTTTTTATTTGATTTGATAACGTTACCTAACCAAAACATTTACTTTAACTATAATTATATAGATTAGAATACATACATAACATGACTTAACAAATTTAGGTAACACTTTATTTTAAGGTGTCATAATACAGAGTAATTACCTAATTAAGTACTTAGTAGTAGCCGTTGTACTTACATGAAATAAAATGTACTTACCATGTAACTAAGTTATGGAATAGCCTGTACTTACAGTTTGTAATTATGTACATGTAATAGGCAGCTACTGTTACACAAATATTTAACAGGCCGAGTCTGTTACACAGCTACTTGTACACTTAAGTACAATCTTTGATACACTTTATTTTAAGTAGCTTATGCCTGTGTAATAATCTGTAGTTTTAATGTAATTAGAAAGGTATTACATGTACTTAAGCTGCGTACTGGTGGGTTAAATCAAACTAAGGTGCAGCTGGATAAGGTGAATAGTATTATGAAGTACACTTAAGTACAGTCTTGATACACTTTATTTTAAGTAGCTTATGTTTGTGTAATATTATGTAATTGTAATGTAATTAGAAAGGTATTACATGTATTTTAGCTGTGCACTGGTGGGTTAAATAAAATTAAGGTGCAGCTGGATAAGGTGAATAGTATTATGAAGTACACTTAAGTACAGTATTGATACACTTTATTTTAAGTAGCTTATGTCTGTGTACTTACATTTATAATTACGTTGTATAAAGTCTGCAACACATATGTAACAATCTTTTGGTTACATAAGTAGCTGTGTGTTACGGGACTGACGAGACGTGAGACGTGCGGATCCATGTGCAAGCTTTTATTGAAGAGAGACGTGGTCATAACAGGCAGGGTCAAACAATGGCAGACAGGTATATCAGAGGTAATGCAAAGACTAATCCAAAACAGGCGTGGGTCATACGACGGCGAACAGTATCCAAAGGGGTGAGACAGGAGAGGTAATCCAAAACGTCAGCGATAGTCCAGGCAGGGGAAAACACAATCCGACAAAGGCAAGGCTAGGCGAGGCAAGGTAAGACTGGGAAAACTAACGGGGTTCTGTAGGGCAGTGATAAAGCATGCAATACTCTGCAGTGACGGAAGGAAAGTCCAGGGTTGAAATAGAGTGTGTGATTAGTGAGAGCGGTGTGTGCAATCAGTGCAATTGTAATATGTGACAGCTGTGTGATCTGTGCGATGGATGATGGTGAGTGAGTGACCTCTGGTGGTGAGTGAATGGAAGTACAGACCAGATTCGTGACAGAACCCCCCCCCCAAAGAGCGGCTTCCAGACGCTCCACACAGTCTATAATCCAGGAGGGAGGTGGAGCGGAGGCGGAACAGGGGGAGGGATGGAGGACCAGGTCCCTGTGGAAGCGGAGTGACCGGGAACCAAGGCAGAGCCGGCAGAGCAGGAAGCCAGGGCAGAGTGGACGGGATGGGAGCCCTCCAGGGCGAAACAGACGGGACTGAAGCCCACTAGGGCGGAGCAGAAGACCACCAGAGCCAGACAGCAGACCACCACGGCCGCGCAGATAGAGCAGGATCCCACCAGGGCGGAGCAGAAGACCACCAGAGCCAGAGAGTGGACCACCACAGCGGAGCAGACGGAACAGGTGGAGCAGAAGACCACCAGAGCGGAGCAGACGGACCCGAAGACCACCACGGTGGAGCAGATAGAGCAGGAGCCCACCACGACGGATCAGGAACCCACAGCAGAGCCTGGGACCTAGGGAGAACGGAGACATAAAAAGGGGAGAGAACATGGACCCAAGGACCGAGGCAGGGAACACAGAAAGTTCAATGAAGGCCTCCATAGCCGTGACAGGACAGAACGAGAGTTCGTTGACGACCTCCATAGCCGTGACAGGACAGAACGAGAGTTCGTTGACGGCCTCCATAGCCATGACAGGACAGAACGAGAGTTCACAGATGGATACCGCTGACACCTCTGGAGGTTCTGCAGCAGTTGCAGCCACCTCTGGGGGTTCTACAGCAGTAAACTCAGGACACAAGGAGAGTTTAGTAACGGTCTTTTCGACCACAACACAACAGGTTGAGAGTACATTACTGAGCGTCACCACCATACAAGGGGCTGAGGTGAGCCCTGCCGCTTCTGAAGGTTCTGCAGCATGTGCCACCACCTCTGGAGAAGCTGTGGCAGCAGCCGCCACCTCAGACAGTGCTGCGGTGGTGTACGCCGCCCAAACACAACATAAAGCGATCCCCATCATGGGAAGCACTTCAGACAGGGGAATCAGTTCAGCAACAGTAGGGCTAGAGTGAGTGGGTTTGGGGATACCAGCTGCGCGTGCAGACACCAGCGGTGAATCCCTCAGACTGGATATCAGACTGGGATAATGAAAGACTGACCTTGATGATCTGGGTGTGTCAGCGGAGACGTGACCCGACTCTGGAAGGTCAGCGGAGATGTGACCCGACTCTGGAAGGTCAGCGGAGACGTGACCCGACTCTGGAAGGTCAGCTGTGACTTGGCTTGGTTCTTTAAGATCAACTGTGGCTTGATTTAGCTCATGAAGATCAGCTGTGACTTGGCTTGACTCCTGAAGATCAGCTAGAACATGACGGGGTGTTGTTGTGGCCGCCATTTTGTGAACGGGCTCCGCTGTCGCCGCCATTTTGTGAGCGTGCTCCTGCACGGTTGCGATCATACAATTGAGTGAGGTGTTCGCGTTCCTCTGCGACACCCACAGTGAACGATGAATCAACAGTCAATAGAGCATAGTCCATAAAATCACTTAAAGACGAACGGGGACCCTCACGAATTAATCGCGATTTGAGCGGCTGGTTAATGCCCTCGCAAAAGAAGTCTATGAGTACACAGTCCGGCAGATCAGAAAAATAGGCTACATCTTAATACTCTTGTATATAATCCTCGAGCGATCGCACTCCCTGCTCGAGGGTTAATAACAGTCTTGCAGTATCCATACCTGGCCAATATCCACACGAAAAGCCGCTGGATCCTTGTGCGGCCGAGTATTCTGTTACGGGACTGACGAGACGTGAGACGTGCGGATCCATGTGCAAGCTTTTATTGAAGAGAGACGTGGTCATAACAGGCAGGGTCAAACAATGGCAGATAGGTATATCAGAGGTAATGCAAAGACTAATCCAAAACGGGCGTGGGTAATACGACGGCGAACAGTATCCAAAGGGGCGAGACAGGAGAGGTAATCCAAAACGTCAGCGATAGTCCAGGCAGGGGAAAACACAATCCGACAAAGGCAAGGCTAGGCAAGGCAAGGCAAGACTAGGAAAACTAACGGGGCTCTGTAGGGCAGCGATAAAGCATACAATACTCGGCAGTGACGGAAGGAAAGTCCAGGGTTGAAATAGAGTGTGTGATTAGTGAGAGCCGTGTGTGCAATCAGTGCAATTGTAATATGTGACAGCTGTGTGATCTGTGCGATGGATGATGGTGAGTGAGTGACCTCTGGTGGTGAGTGAATGGAAGTACAGACCAGATTCGTGACACTGTGTAACAGACATGATCTGCTCATGGAAATGCGTCAAAGTTGGGCCAAGCTCAGTTTTCTTCTAAAATTTTTAATGAAAATATCCAGTATTTTTTATTAAAGAATGCTAAATATTTTAATAAATAGAGGTAAGAAATATAACCTTTAACAAACATCCAAAGCACTGAAAAGTACAATCAAGAGCTGCTGGCTTTTTGTGTCTTTGACAGTGCTGCTCTTTAAAGGCTCTCTGATTTAAGCCAAGGTTACACCACAGAGTCCTCATTTCTCTCTCTCTCTCATCTCTTATCGCTGCGTTTTTGCAACATTAGCAATATTGAAGAAGGACTGTGTTGCTCAGCAGGAGAATATCCTGCATGCGGTGCTGCAAAGAGACTTCAGGTTAATGTATCATTCAGTCTGAATCGCTGTTTTCTTCCCTCTTGAGTTTACTGCAGAGGATTCAAAAGATCCACAGGTTTTGGATTCAAAAGTTCCACAGGTTTCAATTCTTCATTACTTACTCGTTAATGAACAACAACTATAGGTGAAAGAATCATAAACTCAGGAAATATAGCAGGAGGCCAAACGAGAACACCAACAGCCTTCCAGCTTCAGCAGAAAATGGGCAAAGAACCTGTCAGACAGCAAGCTCAGTTGTAGAAGAAAGTCCAGCAGCAGTGTGAATTACAGCGATAGCAGTGAAATATCTGATAGCCTGATGATATTTTGATGATACTTTGATGATACTTTTATCCGACAGACCCTGTGTAGGTATTAAGGTGAAAAAACATCTTGTCTCTGAACTGAACTTGTCAAACCTTTGTTGGCTCAAATGAAACTTAGTTGTAATGTTTCTGGCTGCCATCAATCCTTCCAGCACATAAAGCTCACAGCAGAGTAATGCTCATGTCAGCAGATATGGCTGCAGGTCATTTCTTCTCTATGTTCCGCTCAGTGTATGTTGGTTTAGAGGCAATGGAGAAAACTGTTCAGCAGCAATCCTGCTCTGAGGCGAGAGATGGTGATAGTAACTACAGTTTCTGGTTAAATGTCAGGGATGCTTCATTTGATATAGAACAAAAATCCCATTAATTTTCTTTGTAGAAATATAGATTTTTTTAACAATTCCTTTGAAATCTTTTAAGACAGAAACACCATGAGCTCCAAGGTTATTAATAGCCGGCAGTGACCACCTACTCCCATGAAGCTTTGTGAATTGATTGATTGACTCAAGACGCTCTTCCTAGACTCTAAGCTTTTTATGTGTTCCATATACTTATATATCATTAGTTTGAAGTAAATTTAAAATATATTTTTATATGTATATAAAATATAAAAATTTGTTTTCATAATAAGTTTGAGGTCAGCAAGTAATTTGTTTTTTATTCAGCAGTGATGCTTTATATTGATCAAAAGTAACAGTAAAGATATTTATAATTCATAAAAAAAAATTCTAATAAAATTTACATTTTCTATTTATCAAACCTGAAAAAATGCATCATGATAAAAATATTAAGCAGAACAACCGTTTTTTAACATTGATAATAACAGTTATTATAGTTAACTAAAACCATAAAACACCATAAAAAAAACTTGAAATAAAATGAACTTTTTATATTATTTATCTATTTTTACAAACTAAATAAATATTTTTTTTAAATCTTGTTTTATTTCAGCTAGTTTCCAAAGCAACATTTCTTGTTTTCTTTTAGTTTATCTTAATGTACTGAAATAACTAAAATTGAAACTATATATATACAAAATATCCAAGATATTAGTAAAAGCTATAATAGTGTTAGTAACCCTGAATAATATTTTTGAGCAGCAAATCAGAATATTAGAATGATTTCTGACGGATCATGTGACACTGAAGACTGGAGTAATGATGCTGAAAATACAGGTTTGATCAGAGAAATATATTACAATTTAAATATATTAAATTTTAAAATATATTCAAATAGAAAATAGTTATTTGAAATTGTAATTTTACTGTATTTACTGTTTTTACTGTATATTTGATCAAATGCATGCAGCCTGCAGAGATTCTTTCAAAAACATAAAAAATCGTTCATTTTGAACGTTAGTGTATATATAAGTGCTTTCAGTAGCTGTCAGAGTGCTAAAGTGAAAGACACCATTCTGTCAGGAATATCTGGATAGAATTGGGTCAACAACACGTGTAAGTGAATCTGAAGCATCTCAAGAAATAGTAGGCAGCTCTGAGTCAATTAAGGCCGGTGCAGGAATGTGTTTGCTTGTTAACGTGCGTTATCTGTGTGAAATACCTCTGAGATTTGTAGTTATCAGCTATGAAGGATTGCAGGGATTGTAGGGGTTTAAACTGGTCCACAGAGTACTAATTAAAATCTAAACAGACATTCATGAGTTATGAATGCAGTCAAGTCTCATTTGTCCACATTTAATGGAGTGTGAAGGTGTAAATTTGTGAAAACACACAATCAGATCTGTTCCTCAGCATAATGAGGATAATAATAGCTGCCAACAGCAATTATGTATCAGCAATTACTTAATAGCGTAAACAGCTATTTGCTGATTTACTATTGACCAACTTCATTAATTAGCAAGACTGAGGCATCTACTCATTCAATAATGTCAGCAGCCAGCTGGTAAACCAGTTCTGCAGATTCAGCATCCTTCAGCAATCAGCAGCTTCTTGAATGTGCTGAAGTTTCTTACACTGCTGAATGTAGGATTCACTCAGCTGTGGCACTTCCAACTCAAGCTGTTCACAAGAGTAAGTGCATTAATGGAATTGCTCTTTCCACTCTGTAGTTTGGAAGCTAGAAATTGAGTTTTCAGGGCTCAGAAATAAGGATTTTTTCCCTGCTGGCCCAGAACACACATACAGCCTGATCTCATGGCAATTCGTACATATTTTACGAGGTGGCTAATTCGTACGACCTCAAACGTACAAATTCATAAGTTTTTTGCTAAATCGTACGTATTTTACTAGTTGCACAATTCGTATGAATTTGTACGAATGACCTACACCTAACCCTGCTCCTAAACCTACCCGTCACTGGGGTATAGACAAATCGTAAAAAATCGTACGAATTAGCCACCTCGTACAAAATGAACGAATTGGTCGTGAGATAGCGTTGAAAATATCTGCATTTTTCATAAAATGGCGTTTTCCTGACAGTTTTTTTTCTTCAACATTTTTTTTTTGGACAAAAATAGATAATTTACCAAAATAAAATTTAATACGAGGAAATTATACATATACATATTATATGAATATGTGATAATGAGCACGCATAAATATGCCATAATGAGTGTTCAAAATCATCCAGAACATATTAAAAAAGTTAATATGTGCGGATTAACGCACAGGCTTGCCTAGGCTGTATCATGCTTGAAAAATGTGGTCTCTATTTGCACTCTGAATATTGAGAGTAGGCTAGCCTACTTTGATTATGGAAGGCATTCAATTAAGAGGTCAAACGTTCTAGAAGCTCATAATTCATGTAGCCTACAGTTCTAAGGTCTGAAGAGACTCACATGAAATCATACAGCAGAGAAGCCAGTCAGTTGAGTTTGTGTCAAAACATTTTACAGTGCTTGAGTGTTGTTGGCTTTTACTGCATATGATAATCCATACTCAGAAAGTAAAACTGAAATTACATTTATCACAAAACGATTAGTTAAAACAAATCAAAATGCACCTTCAGACTATTTTTCAAGTTATGTATTTGGTCATTGAGAATTTTTTAAAATAATGTGTAAAAAATGCCTCATCGTCTCGTTCTCGTGAACCCAATCTTGTGTCTCGTCTCGTCTCGTCTCTTGGGCTAAGTGTCGGCGTTAATGATAATCAAACAACAAAAGACGAGGAGAAAATCGCTCCCTGCTCTTGACAGAATAGCATTTGTAGCTTTTATAAGAATTTATATAGTGAACATTGTGCCCTACCATCACATTTACATCTAACCAATAAATAAATTACTACTAGAGCACAAAATTGTTTACAAGAGCACCTTTTAATTTCTTCATTGATCTAGTCACTTGATTCTGCTCACAAAATGCATCAGATTTATGCATTTAAATTTAAAATGAACAAAATTTTCTTACGGGGGGCATACCCCCAGAACCCCTTAGAGGAACCAATGTGCACCCACCACAGTCTCACAAAATAGAGGAAACACTGTAGGATTGGCTGTCTCAATGTGTGTGTGTGTGTGTGTGTGTGTGTGTGTGTGTATGCCAGTTCACCTCACTATTTGCGTGTGGACCATGCATGGCACTAAATCCATTTCTGCAGTAAATAATGGTTAAGCGTAATGGTTAAAGGGGGCTCGCACAAAGAGCAGCCTAGGGACCCCTAACCACCTTAATCCACCCCTGGTTTTGCCCCTCTAGGGAAATTAGTTCTCTACAGCAACATTTAATTTAGCAGTGAAATCTGCTCTCAGAGCTGTAAAAGCTGGACAAGTACTTGTCTGAATGTAGAAAGTCCTCTGAGCTTTGGATCCGGGATAATGGCGAAATCTATCACGCTTATGAGTGACTGCTGAGCCATGGGCCTTTGCTTATAACACTGGTGCATCATTGTCAGTGTTCATAAACAGGTTGTAATGAAATCACTTGCTCACCTGGACACTGGAGGAATGGTAGAGGAGCTCTACTACATCTCAATATGTCTTGACTATATAGTGGACATATACAGTATGTAATGCTGTATATTCTACTGGGAAACTACTAGGTACTTTTCTATCAAGTGACAGCACATGGACACATGGATAGATGAAGGAGAAGAAAGAAATTTGTATTGTAGGTCCTTTCCTGATCTTCGATGCGTCTTTCCCACTCGATCTCAGGACGTTTTCCTGGTTCGTAGGTTCCCGGTCCCAGTAGGTAAGATTCCCCCCTTTCGCGGACGAGCCCCCAAATTGTTCGAATAAAACAATAAAAACCGAGATCTGAAATCAGGTTGGGTTGTACAGCCAGAGAGTCATGGGTACCCGGGAGTCCATTATGAGATCAAGACAGGAGTGTCAAGTTCAATCAGAGCTCAACTTTATTAGGCAGAACGAATGGGTATATATAGGAAAGCAGAAGTACATTATTGTGCAACATAAGATCACACTATGTGCAGATATCCGGATATGGAAGTTTGTCTATTTGGTGACAGGCCAAAGTGTAGGTCTTATCTGAAACAGCAAACTAAGCAGAAAACAGCAAAATCAGCAAACACAGCATTTTTGATCTAAGGGCACAGAGTGTTTCCTAAAATCTCACACTGAACATTTGCATCTTTTTTTTTTTTTTGTCTTCACAGTATTCATGAACACAGCCATTCCCATCGCAGCAGTTCTCGTTGTAAGTATAAAACATTAGGTCTGTTTTTTCTTGAAAGTATAAGCACATACAGAAGTTGAAAAGCTCCCGTGTGTTTGTTTCAGACGTTCGTGGCTCATGTTCATCTGTCGGATGATGCAGATCTGTCCCCCGCTGTGGCCTTCGCCTCTCTCTCGCTCTTCCACATCCTGGTCACTCCTCTCTTCCTGCTGTCCAGTGTAGTGCGCTCCACTGTCAAAGCCCTGGTCAGGTCAGTTACAAACCACTGATGCGGGATAAAATCATGTTAAATATTAAGGATTGTATAAAAAAAATTATAAATTAATAGCAGCAAACTTTTACAATGCAAAGTCTGACATATGAAATGATAGTTGAAATGAGGATTTAAAAAATATATATATATACATACATATATATATATATATATATATATATATATATATAATTCTTGGGGAAATGCATATGCGTTTTTGTTTCCACATTGGGGGAAAAATAAATAAATAAATTACTAATTGCAACTTTGGTAGCAATTTACGTAAAGCCTTTATGCATTATAAAGATTTATTAAAGGGTATAATGCAATATTATTATTCATAATGTGCATTGTAATATATTATATCTTTTCGTTAATAATTATAACCAAATTTAAAATGCATAGTGTAACAATGAATTGATAAGTGTTGTAATGTATTTACTGTGGTTATTCATGAGACTGTACAATGCATTATAAGGTGCATTACAAGGCATAATTAATACATTAAAACTACTTTTATAATGCATTATACATAAAAGCTTTAAGTAAAGTGTTGCCTCAACTTTTTATCTCACAATTCTCACCTTTTTCCTCACAATTCTGCAAATTTCAAGATATAAACTCATAATTGGGAGAACAAATATCAGAATTGTGAGATAAAAGTCACAATTTTATTCCATGATGAAGACAAAACAAATTGTGAAAATTCAGAGTTTATATTATGCAATTCAGACTTGTGAGTTTATGTTATATTTAAATATGTATTTATTTATTTTTATTTATATATTAATTATCTTTTTATTATTCCATGGCCTGTCTGAATACTCGATTATGATTGGCTGGCAGGTATGCATTAAAACCATTTAATCAGTTTAAAGTCAGTTTAATCACCGTTCCATATTAATGCGCTGCTTTAATTGATGCACACAAACCAACACACATCATTCGCATACACACACACACACAGAGAGAGAGAGAGAGAGAGAGGTGGTAAACTCGCTATTTTTGAAGTAAGTAAACTAAACACAGCTTGATTGTTTGTAGAGAGACGTACAGATGCAGGTAATGCACACACAGTTGCATCTCTCTCTCTCTCTCAATAATTAATTGAAATACTTTCTATAATTCACTCAAATAAATGTGATCTTACCACACTATTTCATCTCTGTGTATGATTTGAAGCTGGCAGAATGCTAGCGCTAACAAGCCTTAACTGACGAAAATAACGTCATTTTTACCCATTCCGGTCAAATATCGCGCTGCAACGAGCAATACTAGTTTTAACTTGTCTTGGCAAATGACCATGGAATAAGCGGGATAATCAACAGCTAGCCATGCATTAAAGTATTTTAAATGCACCTCCGCTTTGCGTCGGGTGGTTCTTTGCCTTAATCTGCTAGTGGTGTTTTGTGATAGCAGTCGCTCTGCATATGACAGTGATTTACAGCCAACAACGCAGGTCCAGGATTTACAGGTTTTAATTAACCAACCAGGGATATAATGAATTGTGAACTGTGTGTTTCTCATGTCAATGTGTGATAAATCACGTCAGATCAGCCGTGCGCTGCTTCTCTTCTCATCGCAGATTCACTCTCCTGTGAAGAAGAAATGTGTGTCTGTGAGCCTCAGGTTCAGTCTCATCAACCCAACCATGTGGAATACATTTAGAGAGGGAAGGCTGTATTTATAGTGTTCACGCAGGTCATAGATCAGTGCTGTCTGGAAAGCACACCACATGTGCCACCGCTATCAATATATGATATGAAAGAAATCAACTGGCCGCTAGTGATCAACATTTTTCATGATAGCATCAGCTGTTTCCAGTGACTTTACAATATTTATCTATTTGCAACAAAACACTCTAGACTAGAGAATAAAATGCGTCTGTCTGACGTCTCTAAGTCTTGTTTCTCTCTGGATTTATTTCTTGCATGTTGGGCCATGGTAGTATTTCAGACTGGAATTGAATGGCAAGCAATAGGCAGTGCAGGTTTTCTCAGAAAGACTGATTTCCTTTTCAGTGAATAGAGCTATACTGTGATAATTGCATAACTCAGTGTGTGATATTATTGGTTACAGAGAAGTATATACTTTAGTCCTGTTTTATTCTGTAGTCACAATGCCACCAAACTGGAGTTATTTCATGATATTTGAGCAAATAATTGGCATATAAGTAGAAAGTCCAGTTGTAGTGTTTGAATATGGAATGACATACTGTATTGTTTTCTTCTGGCCAGTGTTCAGAAGCTCAGCGAGTTTTTCTCCTGTGACGAGATTGGAGATGAACAGGAGCCCAGAGCGACTGTCCTGCCCAATTCAAGCAATCACAAGTATCAAGCCCTGGTAAGTCAAGTCAGTTTACCGTAAACATTTATTCACATCAAGAACGAAAGAAATGGCAGAAGAAATGTAACACCGTGACCCAAAAGCTTGTTAAGAAACAAATATTTTTTTGTTGTTGTTTTTTATGTCTTTATTGAATTAATGAAAACAATGTATTATAATTCAATTTAAAAAATGCATGAATGGAAATGTGACCTTTTAAAAAAAACTTGTTTAATAAATATACTGCTCAAAAAAATTAAAGGAACACTTTGAAAACACATCAGATCTCAATGGGTTAGAATATCATCCTGGACATCTACAGTATACTGATATGGACTGGGTAATATATAGGAACGCAAGGATGCCACATCGTTTGATGGAAATGAAAATTATCAACCCACAGAGGGCTGAATTCAAGCTGAAAACACCCTGAAAATCAAAGAGAAAAAATTATGCAGCAGGCTTGTCCATTTTGCTGAAATTTCATTTCAGCAACTCAAAATGGTACTCATGAGTTTGTATGGCCCCCTTGTGCTTGTATGCATGTCTGACAACGTCGGGGCATGCTCCTAATGAGACGACGGATGGTGTCCTGGTTTGTTTCCTCCCAGATCTGGGCCAGGGCATCACTGAGCTCCTGGACAGTCTGAGGTGCAACCTGGTGGCGAAACATAATGTCCCAGAGGTGTTCTATTGGATTTAGGTCAGGCGAGCGTGGGGGCCATTCAATGGTATCAATTCCTTCATCCTCCAGGAACTGCCTGCGTACTCTCGCCACACGCTGCACCAGGAGGAACCCGGGACCAACTGCACCAGCAATGTCTGACAATGAGTCCAAGGATTTCATCCCGATACCTAATAGCAGTCAGTGTGCCATTGTCTAGCCTGTAGAGGTCTGTGCGTGCCCCTGTGGATATGCCTCCCCAGACCATCACTGACCCACCACCAAACCGTTCATGCTGAACAATATTACAGGCAGCATAACGTTCTCCAAGGCATCTCCAGACCCTTTCACGTGAAAAGCACAGGGCACCAGTGGTGAACCTGGCAATTCTGGTGTTCAATGGCAAATGCCTCCATGGTGCCGGGCTGTGAACACAGGGCCCACTAGACGATGTCCCTCATGAAGTCTGTTTTTGTCTGTTTGGTCAGAGACATTCACAACAGTGGCCTGCTGAGGTCCTTTTGTAGGGCTCTGGCAGTGCTCATCCTGGTCCTCCTTGCACAAAGCAGAAGATACCAGTCCTGCTGATGGGTTAAGGACCTTCTACGGCCCTGTCCAGCTCTCCTATAGTAACTGCCTGTCTCCTGGAATCTCCTCCATGCTCTTGAGATTGTGCTGGGAGAAACAGCAAACCTTCTGGCAATGACACGTATTGATGTGCCATCCTGGAGGAGTTGGATTGCCAGTGCAACCTCTGTAGGGTCCAGGTATCGCCTCATGCTACCAGTTGTGACGCTGAGCCTAGCCAAATGCAAAACTAGTGAAAAACAGTCAGAAAAGATGAGTAGGGAAAAAAGTGTCAGTGGCCTCCACCTGTAAAACCATTCCTGTTTTGGGGGTCGTCTCATTGTTGTCCATCTAGTGCACCTGGTGTTAATTTCATTAACACCAAATCAGCTGAAACTGATTAACAACCCCCTCTGCTACTTAACTGACCAGATCAATATCCCAGGAGTTTAATTGAATTGATGCTATACTCTGATTAAAAAGTGTTCCTTTAAGTATTTTTGAGCAGTGTAGAAAATAAAAAATAATAAAAAATAAATACATTATTTTTATTAATTCAATAAATATGTAAATTAAAAAGTGACCTTGTATCTGCAATTGATGTGAATAAATAAATTTAAAACAAACAAACAAACAAACAATCAAACATATAATAAATTACTTACAATTATTTACATTTTTTTTTTTTTTTTCATGGAATGGTCTGACATCTAGTCTGAATTTGTATTATTATTGTTATATGGAAAAAAAGTTGTGGATACATTTTCATATATGAATAGGCCCACAGAAATGCATTATTTTGATTAAAAGTCAAATTCTAGTTTTTGATATGAATAGGCCTTAAGGCTTATGCTGCCACACTTTCACTAATCCACCCATAGAGATCGCAATATCGTGTTATTTTTATTCATGACTGTGACTATACATTATTTATGGTTGTAATATCACAGTACTGGTTGGCATGGAGAGTTTAGCACTGTTAAAGAGGCTGTTCACGCCGAGTTTCATCAGATATGTTGTTTTTCTCACCTTTGATAAAGCCTCTGAAGGTGGTGAACCGTAAGCGACCCATCAGAGACGACTGGAACAGCTTCGCCCTTCAGAGCGAGCAGGAGGATGAGCCGCTGGCGGTGGAGGATGAAGATATCTGCATCAAGGTGAGACTGCAGGCTATTTCTGTACACGGGCAGTAAACAGGAAACTGAGCACCCATTATGAATGAGAATGACAGTCGTCCTCCTTTATATCCATTCCAGATCACAAATGGATATTTCAGCTGGACTGATGGAACCCCAACCTTGTCTAATGTGAATATTAAGATTCCTTTTGGTAAGTCCTATCAAAAATACATCTACACATACTGGAGGTGGCGCTCATGTTGCTTTGAATGTGGCTTGTGGTATTTCCTGATCCCATCTACTAACTTAAAACAATAGGAGACATTTTAAAGAATGTGAAGGCTGCTCTTTTCCTTACAATAAAAACTTTGATGGTTGCTTAAGCTGTTAAGCTCCAAAAGGACATGAAGAATCATAAACATAGCCCATACAGTATGACTTGTGTGATATATTCTAAAGCCAAATAATAATTTTGTGTGCAGAAAAGATTGAAATTTAAATTATTATTTGAAAAACACAGAATTTTCATTGCAGGTGAACTATTATTTTTACATGTTTTGTTGCTCCATGAAACCCATTTATCTTGATTCTTGATTGATTCTCTCTACAGGTCAGTTAACTATGATAGTAGGCCAGGTGGGTTGTGGGAAATCATCTCTGTTGTTGGCTGCGCTGGACGAGATGCAGAAGATCACTGGCACTGTTATATGGAACAGGTGAGAATACAGAATGCATTTTTTTGATGGTCATGAAATATTGAGTTCAGCATAACATCTGGAGCGGTTAATAGTGTTGGAGACTAAAGGCCTGTTCCTACCAAAGACAATAACTGTAATTGGAAATTATAATAATGAGTCTAATTCTGTGAGAATAGCGAAGTCCAAACTACAAAAATAACGACATGAGGAACAATATTGTTGGAATCGCTTTCAGAATTATGTTTTTCCAGCTGATGAATGTTAAAAACATGACAGCTAATCAGAATCCACCTGACTTAAAAGAGCTCAAGCATTTAATCAAACAAAACTGCAGCGTTTGCTTATAACAAACTGAATGTTATAGTCTGTTGGTGTGGACGCTAATATAGTTTCATAATACTTATCGCTTTTAGTGTGAATGAGCCTTGACAATAATTCAGCTAAAAACTTACGCAATTCTGACTTTTGCGACTCACAGTCACAATTGTTATAATTATTAGTTATAATGTCCAATTCTGGGGAAAATAAAATAAAAAAAATTCTTACAATTGAGAGTTTATATCTCACAATTCGGACTTAATAACTCACAGTTACTGCATGTTATAAAGTCAGAATTATGGGATATAAACTCGATATAAAAAAGTCAGAATTGAGAGAAAAAAGTTAGAAAAGTTAGAATTGCAAGAAAGAAAGTCAGAATCGCGAGACATAATTGTTTAATTCTGATTTATTTTTTCTATAAAGTCAAACTCTTTTTTGCTCAAAGGTCCGAGATAAAATCTCACAATTTTGAGAAAAAAGTCAATTGCGAGAAAAAAACCCATAATTGTGAGATAAAAAGTCGCAATTACCTTGTTTTATTTTGTATTCAGTGCGGAAATGGGCTTCCATAAACAACAGACAAATTCCCATTTTTCTAGTTTAGCACGTCAAAATGTTTACCGTTGTAGCTGATGGAATTGCTAATTATCGCTAAAATTTTGCAAGTGTCGACAATTTTTTTTAAAATTATTATTAACTGTAAATTCTGTGCTGACACTTCAAAAAACTTTGGAAAAATTTGGGAACATTTTTAACTCAAATAAATGTGTTGTATGACAGAATTATACATGCGTCCACGTCCCATTAAAGCTCTGAATGACAGCATGTCTTTCCCCGTTGAACACAGGGTTGTGGTGGAAAGGATGAAAGATGGAAATTTGCTGTTAACTGAAAAGCTTTAGCCGATGGCAGAAGTGGTCACCCTAATTTCATACCCAGGCCTGGTTGAAGTGATTGGTGTGTTGACAGGACTGAATCCATGAGAATTTTGACATGACATGACAAATTTGTCCACGAGAGCTCTCTGAATAAGAGCGCTGCCTGTGTGCAGAGAATACATTGTAACGAGTAATGTTTTTCACGAGGAGCTTGAAATTGCTTTGATGATACTGTGGATGTTTTGGGGATTGGTATTTTCAGAGTCACTATTATATAAAGAAAAAATTCATAAGGGTCAGTTAAGTGAGGCTCTGTTTTGTGAGCTTATATAAGACTATTATGCTCAGTCTCTAGGTGATATAAAGTTGCTTATCCTGTTACCAACTTCTGTTAATATTTCAAAGAAAATCTGAAGTAATGTGGTTGTTCAGTTTCAGGCTTGTGAAAAACACAGCAGTAAAGCAGTAATTGGACTGCCGCTGGTATTGATCCCCAATTTTGTGAGCCGTCGGTTGACTCAGAAAGAATCCACATTGATTTTGGAGGAAAAACCGAAGAATTTTGGAGAAAATTGGAGTCATAATGAAAAATCTGATTTCCCTTATTTTGACAATGTTCAATGTCCTATGAAAACAAGCTCTTTCAGAGCTCAAAACGTCCTCACTAGGCCAGAGAAAATGAGCAATTATTGAAATAAGCTGCAGAAAGATCTGGGGCCTTTTTTATTTTTGAATGAGCCTTTATGTTTCTATTTTCCATTTTAATTTTAGTTTAAGTTTGCTTTTTATATTTCTATTTAGCTTTGAGTTATTTGTATTTTAGTTTTAATAATTTTAAAACTTCAAATTATTTGATTCCTGTTTTCAAGTTTTTCATCTAATATTTATTTATTTATTTACTTATAAATAAATATTATAAGTAAATATTATATGTAAGTTCTTTAATTCTTAATATTCTTAGGAAATTTGGGAATACAAAATATAAAAGTTATATATTATATATACAGGTATATAATATTTTAAAAGTATGTCACATGACCCCAAGTGTCAAACGTTGTTGCCAGTCACACACAAACTGCACATTTCATCCGTGTGGTCGAAATGGAACAGTGACAGATCACCTTTAAAAAGATCATTGCAATAAAAAGGTCATAATGTTCCAGTGCATCCCATAATGGCTCAAATGACAGCAGATCAAGGGCAACAGGGCCATTTCAGGAATACACTGAATGCAATTGAGCACTAGAAACCCTTCCCTCACCCTCGATACATCACACTCATCTGACCTTCAGGGGTCAAACAAGAGGCTGTGATGTTCCCGTCCACCATCATATCAAGTACTCTTCACAAATTAGTCACCTGTTCATCAGTTCATGCTCTCATACAGGCTATTAGTGATTGCATTGTTGATTTGGGGCTTGTGTTTTGATGTTCGCACACTCTTTTAAGAGACGCGTCCAGGGTCAAGCACAATACAGAAGGGCGTGTGTTTAAGTGCCAGTGCCTCCAGGCAACAACCAACCAAATGAGCCCAAATCAAAGGGGCTACTTAAGATAACAATGGGATTAGACAGACAGTGCAGACCCACTTAAAGTGTTTTAGATTAAAATATAAAGAAGATGTTCATATCAGGTAGAGGCATGATTTGGAAGCAGTCAATGAAATGAATCAAATTACCGTCTCAGACCCGAAACAAATCAAGTCACCTTTATTTATATAGTGCTTTATACAATACAGATTGTGTCAAAGCAGCTTTACAGTTTCAAACAGTAAGTGTTCTTTAAATGCATTAAACCTGAATAATTATTCATCTAGTTTAATGGCACAGACATTTGAAAGCAGCTCAAGGGCCCCTTGAGTATTGAAGTTGGTTACTGCAGCCACAATGCATAGGCCAAGCAATTGCTTATGTGCTTAAATACATGCTTAAAGTATCTGACCCCGAAAGACACCTGGCACCTACAGAATGACATAAGATGAATTATCTATGAGTTATTTGAGCACTTATCTTCTCACCATGAGCACATTCTCTCTATAAGAACCATCTCCAGTATTCAAATAGCTTGCATGTTATGTGTGCCCAGTAAGCTGAGGGTTAAGCAAAATGTATGTTATGTCTAAAAATAGAC
This sequence comes from Onychostoma macrolepis, assembly GCF_012432095.1. Classification (NCBI taxonomy): domain Eukaryota; kingdom Metazoa; phylum Chordata; class Actinopteri; order Cypriniformes; family Cyprinidae; genus Onychostoma; species Onychostoma macrolepis. Next base: position 19,204,177 of record NC_081179.1, read on the forward strand.
TACAAAGCCTTACAACACAAAATATTTCCTTGAACAGTCATCTGGTTTTCAAGCAGGCTAAATGTGGGTCTCAAAAAAGCAAATGTTTATACTACCAGTACCAAAATTTACTGTATTAACTGGGTGTTGTCTAATTGGAAAGGAAATGGTTTTTACGTGTGATTGTCCATGTTGGATAGGATACTTCTGGCTGATGATCAGAGAGTATCTCAGGCGCTGTGGCAACAAAACCTCTCTTTTATCTTATCCATTTATCAGAGAAATGCCCACATGAATGACTCTCACGGCCTCTGATCTCAACATGTCATGTCCAAAACATCGTAAATAAGATATTTGTAGTAAGTAATAGATAAGCTAAATAGTCTTTCATCTCTGATAGTCGTTGCTTGTAAACATTTACTGTTTTTGTTTATTTTTTTGTCTGATATTTTGTTTTATTTAAAGGGATCGCACACAGTTTACTTAACGGCTAATAATATTTTGTAAATAACAGCCCAAAATACATAGAGTTTTCTTTATTAGGTTTGTTTTTACAAAAGAGATGGCAAGAGTATCAACATTTATTTTCTCAATCATTTATCAGACAACTGTTTATCTGCCCAGATAAATGACTTGAACAGCTTCTAATGTCAACATTTAATGTCCTAAACACAAATCTACAACACAACATAGTTACAACATAAGTTAGCTGTCACTATTTTAAAAGTAGTGAATAAATAAGTAGATAAATAAATGTTTTTTTGTTGTTGTAGTTCTTGTTTTCTGTAAACATGCACTGCTTTCCACAACATTTGTTACTTTGCAACATCACAAATGTTAGGTTTTAAGCAGTTCTTGGTAATTATAAAATATAATTTAATATTAAATGTAATATAAAAACAGTATTTCATATATTGGTTACATTTTAATATGTTTAATATTTAATGTGAAATTTAAATATAAATTAAAAATATATTAAATTATAAATTATATTTAAATTATATTTTAAAAATGTAAATTATTTAAATGCAATTCTTTTTTTAAATTTTAATAATAATTACATTTTGTTCATAAATAATTTAAGATTCCAAAATTTTCTGTATGATTAAAATTTGTACAATAATTGCATTACCAGTATTTTATAAATTATTTGTCTTTGAGTTTTATTTGTCTTATTGGGTGCTTATACCATGACATAATGTCAAATTTAGCACCTCTCTACAATTGCTATGTCATAGTTTTAATAATGTCAGTCATTTTATAATGGCACACAGTGGTTAATTACATCTCTCAGTATGGTGTCTAAAAATCACCTTCCTGGAACTCCTCATGTGGATTGACAGTTCACAGTACATTTCCATTAAAACAATCACTAAGAAGAGGCAATGAAGGTCAAAATGGAAACTGGTTAACGCTAAACATGTTGCAGTAAGACTTAACATCTCCAAAACACCCTCTCTTAAATTGACATGTTGAGTCCTAGCTTAAATACAAAGCCATAATTGAAAAACACTGAAGAGAAATATTTGATTGCTGTAGATGTGCCGCAGTATTTTGTGTTTCTTCTTTTTCCAGGTTTGAAAGGACAGAGCTTAAGAGCTTCGACTGCAGCTAATACCTTCAGGCAGCAGACAAGCTCTTATTTATATTCCTGTTGATTTTTCAAGGACAGTTTTGTTTTGTTTAGCCTCAGAGCTAATTTCAGTTCTAGCAGTAACATTTTATGGATTTATTTTGTACGCTCATTGTATTTTGCTTTCAGAATCCTTGCAGTATTACAGCAGCATGCTTATCCTTGATCGGAATCTCTTAGAAATGTTGATTAAATAATACAAAAAATAATTGAATTTATTTATTACTGATTTTAGCTCTAATTCTTTGTCATGTTCATTTCTCTTCCTTTTTGAGTTATTAATTTTCTGTGTGTTCTTTTGCAGACTGCCCACTCTGGATGATGAAGGAAATGAAAGGTTGGTTTTTGTCTTACAAAGCTGCAAAACACCAACATAAGAATGTAGTGCGTCCTGCAGAGAGTCTGTTAATTACTGTGTACACGCTGAGAGTTTGTGGACGTGTCCTGTCATGCTGTGCAGTGCTGATGCTTTGCTCTTTGTTTGTTGGCATTAATCCCTCAGCTTTGTTCTTCGGGGCTCTATAGTTCCTCTCATCCACTGTCAGCTACTTTATGAGGCCATTATAACGACAACAACACATATAAATACATTTTACCATTCACTGTAACTTTTTTAATATGTCTGCCATTATTGAAGCTTTGCATGTTTTGCATGGAGTTTTTGAAATTTGAGTTTTTTACATTTTTGCTTAGGCTGCTCATGTAGACAACATTTTAAGTCATAGTTGGGCAAACATGTTCAGACGGTAGGCAGCAAATTATTCAAAGATACCCCATTTTGGCCAAAAGCAGTATTTCATGCATTCTTCATGGATGTACTAGAATGCATTGCGTTGAACAGATTGTGTGAAGGAACATGTCGATTATGAATATATATTTATTCAGAACTGATATATTCATATTGAGCTTAAATGTATTGAGATGGTGATTGGAGAAAAAAACTATATTTCAGTCCATTTTGTGAGAAATGTGTTTCTCTATGGAATGCAGCACTTTGAGAAGATAACGCAAATGTTTTTTTAATGAACATAGTTTTTCTGGCAATGCAAAACTTTTACGAGAGAATGCATCTTTTTGCGAGTGAATGCAAAATTTCTTGAGGAAACAAAACCTTTCTGAGAGAAAACTAATTTGTGTGAGTGAATGCAAAGATTTTTTGGGAGCACAAAACTTTTTGGGAGCACAAAACTGAATGTTTCTTGAGGGAACAGAACCTTTGCAAGAGAATATATTTTTGTGAGGGAATGCAATGTTTCTCTGCAAACGCAAAATTTTGAGAGAATGCAAATTTTTGTGAGCGAATGAAGCGTTCTTTGGGGAATGCAAAACTTTTGCAGGAGAAAAAATTATAGTGGCCAAATGCATAGTTGTTTTTGGGTGAACGCAAAACTTTTATGAGAGTGAATTTTAGTGGGCGAATGTGCAGTTTTTGGGGAAACTTTAGCATATTCACATATTTTTTCCAAAATTATGTCCCCTTACGGACTAAAGAAATCAAATTTTATTAGTAAAAAAAAATTATTTCATTAACTTACATTAACTTTGTTAGCAGCCACATTCATATTCCATTAACACTCATAGCTTATTCTAACATTAGCATATAGCTAATATGCTCACTAGGGGTGTCCTCGACTAAGGATTTTCATAGTCGAATCGGAATTTTCGAATCTTGCCGACAGTCAACTGATAGTCGAATCACATGTTTGGGGGTGGGGCAAACTACATTATCAAGAGGTAGTCATAATTACTGACGTTAACACACAGGGAAAATGTGTACTGGACACCTCGCAGATACAAACGGGGTAAATAATGTTTTATGTTTTGATAAAAAGATAGTTAACATTAAAAGTCAGCGAAACCCTCAGAATTCACAATTTTTTACAATAGTGCTCTCGTTATAACGTATATGACATAGTTATTAATGTTCTGCATTACTGTTTTGAGCTGCGTGCGCTGAATATGACCAGTAGAATGAAGCATATGATAGCATTTCTTTAAATCAATGGGATTTAAGTTATTAATCTCATATAGAATACGCTTCATTAATTATACAGCATAACATTAATATTATGACTTATAGGATATCTGCACAAAATGCCCCGAATGCGCATGAATGTGCGCAGCTCTGAATGAACTCCTTTTGTGGACGTATTTTAACGCAACAACGTGCAGAAACACGGCAACTAAACTCTAAAAATTCACAGAATTTTATTATAATATTGTTCTCACTATAATGTTATGTATATGACTGTCGCAGTCATAGTCATTAATATTATTGTTGTTTGTCCTGCTTGCGCTGCGCACTAAAGAGATAATCACTGTACAATGAAGCGCTTCACTGCAGCTTAACTTAACCAAATGCATCTTATACGAGATAAAGAGTATATACACGATATATAAACCGGCCAAAATGTTTTGAAATCACTTGTACCCTACCTGATCGAAAAAAATCCAGTCTTTTACTCTGCTTGTGTCAGTTTGAGTCTTGTTAAAGATTTAAATCCCTGCCGCCAAGTGCTCCTCTGTCGGTCACGGATTATGGAAAGTGAAATTTAAATCTATAGGGGTGGTTGGATTTATTCACACACATTAAAATATTAATTTAAAGCTTTTTTCTTTTCAGATTCTTATCTACAGCATTATCATAATAGGGTGTATATTAACCTATTGGGAGAAAACCGGTAGTTCGATGTGAAATCAGACACTGAGCACACCCGTATAGCCAAAATGGCATGATCATAACACCCCGCGAATATCCGACTGTGAGATTGGGAGTCGAATCAGGCTCCTCCTATAGAAGCATCGAATCGTCGACTATTCGGGGTCACCCCTACTGCTAAACAGCATTTTTGGACATAGGCATGCCCAGTGTTGGGGGTAATGCATTACAAGTAACGCGAGTTACTTAATGAGATTTCTTTTTTCCAAGTAACTAGTAAAGTAACTCGTTACTTTTTAATTTACAAGAAACTGAGTTACTTAGTTTAGTTAAGTAACGCCACTTATTGACTGACAGCTCTCCTGTCCCCATGTTGAGAGAAATCAGGAGCAAGTGCAGAGGCGTTGTGTGCGCTGTATAAACATGATGTTACTGTAGTTCTAGACTAAATGTGAACATGCATTTACTCATCTCACCTGCACAAAAACTGATTCAGTATTCCTCAAAATGAATAAAAACAGTGAAATGCAACCTTAGTATATGACGCAAACCTGCAATAATTAAATATGTTAATTAAAAATTTTAGGGAGTAACACAATATTGTAATGCATTACTTTTCAAAGTAACTGTCCCCAACACTGGGCATGCCGAGACAAAGCTTGTCTCAAACTGTTGAAAATAAACATATGCTGCATCCTGCAATACCTAATTTTGAAGAAATTGTGGCTAGTCAGGCTGCTGAAAAATTGTGGCTGCAAGGATTTGAGAAATTGTTGCTTTGGCCACTTTATTATATGGCAAGTGGAAAGAGGACAGGAAATGATGAGAAAACCAGACTGGGAAATGACCCCAGCTGGATTTGTGTTACTTTGTATTTGCACAACACGTTAGCATTTACACTAGCCGCTAAACCATGGCTCCAAGAGAGACAGCTGCAATTTTAATGGCTTTCTTATCTGCTGTAATAGGTGAACTCATTTGGTTTGTCTGTTAAATGCATAAACTCTGTAGGGAACAGCTCAGGTATTAGCTCTTTGGAGGGCTATTAAAAAGCGTTTTACTGTCAAGGTGACAGTTGGTGCTGGTGATAAAATGCACTACCGTCCCCTTGGTCATCAATAAAACAGCACGCGCTGTCACAATGTGTGAATGTGTGAGTGTGTGAGTGCGTGCAGGTGTCTGTCCTGTTCTTGGCACTTGAGCTGGAATGGCACCCAAGAATAGACGTCTCTTATTACTGTTGGAGGCAATCACTATGCCATATATTACAAAGCCAAGGTGTGTTATTACCGGACATTTCAAAAAGCCATCTGTTATTTCTTTCAAAAATCTATTTGGATACTTCAGAAAATGCTGCCTATTATCTAGAAATAGTGTAATTTCCCTACTAGAGCATTACTTTTATGTGATGGGCAAATTTTCTAATAAAGCATGACAAGCAATCACAATCCTCTCACAGCTGAACTAGAAAATGGTATTGTTTAGAATGGAATACTAGCAGATACTGTGCAGCAATAGGAAGCATTTTAAACTGTCACATGACCTCAGACTTAAATTTAAGTGAGCAAGTGACATTAACTAGCTGGCATGAGATTGACCTTCATGAATGAAATGTGGTTGAAGAATGTCAGTTTTGTCTCTATGTTGAAAAAAACATTAAATGCTAAATGTTGCAAAAAAGATAACAAAATAAATAAATCAACATTGACATTTTAACGTTGTAAAACACATAGTGATATCACTGCTGATTCACCTGTGAGTAAAAATTGAATCATAAAAAATAGCTGAAACAACATTTAATGCTTAATGGTTGTAGAAAAGGTTAACAAAATACTTACAGTGGGGAAATATTTTTTGATCCCCTGCTGATTTTGTACGTTTGCCCACTGACAAAGAAATGATCTATCTATAATTTTAATGGTAGGTTTATTTGAACAGTGAGAGACAGAATAACAACAAAAAATCCAGAAAATCGCATTTCAAAAAAGTTATAAATTGATTTGCATTTTAATGAGTCAAATAAGTATTTGATCCCCTATCAATCAGCAAGATTTCTGGCTCCCAGGTGTCTTTTATACAGGTAAGGAGCTGAGATTAAAGGGAACACTCCTAATCTCAGCTTGTTACTTGTATAAAAGACACCTGTCCACAGAAGCAATCAATCGATCAGATTCAAAACTCTCCACCATGGCCAAGACCAAAGAGCTGCCCAAGGATGTCAGGGACAAGAGTGTAGACCTACACAAGGCTGGAATGGGCTACAAGACCATCTCCAAGCAGCTTGGTGAGAAGGTGACAACAGTTGGTGCGATTATTCGCAAATAGAAAAAACACAAAATAACTGTCAGTCTCCCTCGGACTGGGGCTCCATGCAAGATCTCACCTCGTGGAGTTTCAATGATCATGAGAACGGTGAGGAATCGGCTCAGAACTACACGGGAGGATCTTGTCAATGATCTCAAGGCAGCTGGGACGATAGTCACCAAGAAAACAATTGGTAACACACTACGCCGTGAAGGACTGAAATCCTGCAGCACCTGCAAAGTCCCCCTGCTCAAGAAAGCACATGTACAGGCCTGTCTGAAGTTTGCCAATGATTCAAAGGAGAACTGGGTGAAAGTTTTGTGCTCAGATGAGACCAAAATCTAGCTCTTTGACATGAATTCAACTCGCCGTGTTTGGAGGAGGAGGAATGCTGACTATGACCCCAAGAACACCATCCCCACCATCAAACATGGTGGTGGAAACATTATGCTTTGGGGGTGTTTTTCTGCTAAGGGGACAGGACAACTGCACCGCATCAAAGGGACGATGGACGGGGTCATGTACCATCAGGGCCAGGGCATTCAAGCCAGCCAGGGCATTGAAAATGGGTCGTGGATGGGTATTCCAGCATGACAATGACCCAAAACACACGGCCAAGGCAACAAAGGAGTGACTCAAGAAGAAGCACATTAAGGTCCTGGAGTGGCCTAGCCAGTGTCTAGACCTTAATCTCATAGAAAATCTGTGGAGGGAGCTGAAGGTTCGAGTTGCCAAACGTTAGCCTCGAAACCTTAAAGGGTTACTCCACCCCAAAATGAAAATTTTGTAATTAATCACTTACCCCCATGTCTTTCCAAACCCGTTAAAGCTTTGTTCCTCTTCGTAACACAATTTAAGATATTTTGGATGAAAACTGGGAGGTTTGTGACTGTCCCATTGACTGTCAAGTAATTATCACTGTCGAGGTCCAGAAAAGTATGAAAAACATCGTCAAAATAGTCCATCTTCCATCAGTGGTTCAATCTGAATTTAATGAAGCGACGAGAACACTTTTTCTGCGTAAAGAAAACAAAACAACGACTTTATTCAACAATTCATCTTGTCTGGTTCAGTGTAGCGCTATTTTGGAGAATATCCGCTGGATGCAAGCAGCGTACGCTTTTCTGTGTCAGCCGCATACCGGATACGCAGTTTTCATTCAAATCGAAGCGTAAACAAACATAGAAGACGTTTCCTTGTGGCGCGGCTGACACAGAAGAGCGTACGCTGCTTGCGTCCAGCGGATATTCTCCAAAATGGCGCTACGCTGAACCAGAGACGAAAGTCGTCGTTTTGTTTTCTTTGCGCACAAAAAGTGTTCTCTAAATTCAGATTGAACCACTGATGGCAGTATTTTGACGATGTTTGTCATACTTTTCTGGGCCTTGACAGTGATAATTACTTGACAGTCAATGGGACAGTCACAAACCTCCCGGTTTTCATCCAAAATATCTTAAATTGTGTTTCGAAGACAAACAAAGATTTCACGGGTTTGGAACGACATGGGGGTAAGTGATTAATGACTAAATTTTCATTTTGGGGAGGAGTAACCCTTTAATGACTTGGAGAGGATCTGCAAAGAGGAGTGGGGCAAAATCCCTCCTGAGATGTGTGCAAACCTGGTGGCCAACTACAAGAAACGTCTGACCTCTGTGATTGCCAAGGGGTCAAATACTTATTTGACTCATTAAAATGCAAATCAATTTCTAACTTTTTTGAAATGCGTTTTTCTGGATTTTTTTTTTTTTGTTGTTGTTGTTATTCTGTCTCTCAATGTTCAAATAAACCTACCATTAAAATTATAGACTGATAATTTCTTTGTCAGTGGGCAAACGTACAAAATCAGCAGGGGATCAAATAATTTTTTCCCCACTGTATCAATATCAATAAAAATAGAAATTTACAAGATGTTGTAAAAGACGTTGAAACTGTTGCATATCAGCGTTGATTTTATTAGAAAAATCCAAAACAAAAATCAACATTGATTGAACCTTGATTCATGATGTTGATTGACCTGTGAATAAACATTAAAATGCTAAAAAAAAAAAATGTTGAAACGTTTACTGCTAAATAATTTTAAAAAAGTAAACCCTTACTATCAAATCAATGTTAAAATGTTAATATTGCATTGTAAAAGACATTGAAACAATGTTGCAATATCTATGTTATTTCTATTTTAAAAAAGAAGAAGAAATAAACAGTAATTAAACTTTGATTCATGACAATGATTCATCTGTGAATAATCATTTAATTGCTAAAAAAGATTACTGCTAAATAATTGTAAAAATATATAATACTTTAATAAAAGTTAAACATTTAATAAGACAATGTTGATTGAATTTGTTCCATTGATTCAAAAAAGTTTTGTGTTAAAACTTTGGTAAGCCAATCAAATGAAGAAAGAAAAATGTAGTTGATACTTGGTTTGTCACACTTGAAATAGAAGGTCAAGCACATTGCATTGTGGGATATAACATTACATGCAGTGTATTCTGTTATATACTGCACAGTTTGACAAAGTTTGTGTTAATAGTATGATAGCATGCTTTTCCAAACACAGCCTTAAATTGTTTTCGGATATAATTATGCAACTCTCCCATAATTTAAATCAATACTCTAAAACCTGATCCTTTCCTGTCTTGTATCAAGGACAGTATGACATTATATGTCCAAATACTCAATAGATAAATCCATTAAGGCTTTTTCTCACTGTACTCATCCCTATATAAAGCTTCGTTGTTTCGACTGCACTGCATTGCGATTGAGCCATACATGATTACACAGCACTTCTCCGGCCTCCGATTACATGGCATCAGCAGCAGCGCTTCAGGTTTAATGTGGAGCTAAGAGAGATGTACTGCAGAGGTCACGCATGTGTGTGTAAATGTCTTTTCAGGATGATTTAGGGGAACCTTTTAAAGTGATATTTATGTATTTGTGCTTTCAGCCCCACAGATGCAGCTGCAGATGAGAATATCAGGTGTGTATCACACACACACACACACACACACACACATGCCACATGATTCTTTATTCACTAGTTTAAATATAGTTGTTTTTAAAGCAGTTTCTGAATACTAATCAGAAATGTTCATTATTACCATAAGACATGGACCCTGACATCAGACACTGTTTGTTAGAGCACACAGTAAACTTTAAAGAAACAGTGCAATAAAAATGATAATTCTGTCATTTATGTGTCACCTTCAAGCTGTATGTTTTTTCTATGTTTGTTTGTTTGTTTTAAATCTGACATGCCAAATATACAATTAATTTATTTTTTAGTCAAATTAAAACTAAAATTAAATTAAAGCAAAATTTAAATAATTATTAAAACAGACACGAATAAAAATAAAATAATAATAATATAGTCTGTGACTACTCTGCCTTTTTATGTAAATGATATCCATTATGATTGGCTAATTTTTGCATGCCAGCATATTTTACGCTATTATCATCTTATTCTAAATTTTGTCGTAACTAACTGTGATCGCAATGATTTTGCGCAAAAAAATCTCATTGGTCAGCAGAGTGCACAGTATTGCTGTATATTGACTGGAAGATCAAGTTTTGCTTATGTATACAAATATAGCAATGGTTTGTAACAGCGGACAAACAACATGACAAAATTCCTTGAACTAAAATTAAAATAAAAATAGAAAAGTAAAAGCTAATTCAACTTTTTTTTTTAAATAATGCTTTAATAGTATATAAATAATACTAAAATAACACTGTAATCACCACAAAGAACAATAGTTCATAGTGACCACATCTGCTGCAATGAGGAAAAAAATGACATAAAAGTTGCATAAAAATTTTGACTCATGCATATACAATATCTCACAGAAGTGAGTACACCCCTCACATTTTTGTAAATATTTTATTATATCTTTTCATGTGACAATACTGAAGAAATGACACTTTGCTACAATGTAAAGTAGTGAGTGTACAGCTTGTATAACAGTGTAAATTTGCTATCCCCTCAAAATAACTCAACACACAGCCATTAATGTCTAAACCGCTGGCCACAAAATTGAGTACACCCCTAAGTGAAAATGTACAAATTGGGCCCAATTAGCCATTTTCTCTCCCCGGTGTCATGTGACTCGTTAGTGTTACAAGGTCTCAGGTGTGAATGGGCAGCAGGTGTGTTAAATTTGGTATTATCGCTCTCACTCGCTCATACTGGTCACTGGAAGTTCAACATGGCATCTCATGGCAAAGAACTCTCTGAGGATCTGAAAAAGAATTATTGCTCTACATAAAGATGGCGTAGGCTATAAGAAGATTGCCAAGACCCTGAAACTGAGCTGCAGCATGGTGGCCAAGATCATACAGCGGTTTAATAGGCCGGATTCCACTCAGAACAGGCCTCAACCAAATGGTCAACCAAAGAAGTTGAGTGCATGTGCTCAGCGTCCTATCCAGAGGTTGTGTTTGGGAAATAGACGTATGGGGGGTCAGCCTGTCATTGCTCAGACCATACGCCACACACTGCATCAAATTGGTCTGCATGGCTGTCGTCCCAGAAGGAAGCCTCTTCTAAAGAAGACATTAATGGCTGTGTGTTGAGTTATTTTGAGAGGACAGCAAATTTACACTGTTATACAAGCTGTACACTCACTACTTTACATTGTAGCAAAGTGCAATTTTTCAGTGTTGTCACATGAAAAGATATAATAAAATATTTACAAAAATGTGAGGGGTGTACTCACTTCTGTGATATACTGTATTTACTAAGATGTAACTTAAGATGTAATTTCCTAAAAAATATCTTCCCCTCCGTTGTAGCTATCAAATTAAAAATGGCGCAAGTTGGATTTATGCAAGCTGCTTTGACACAATCTACATAGTAAAAAGCGCTATATAAATAATGGTGACTTGACTTGATTTGACTTCTATAAACAACATCATTCAGGTTCAGAACGACATGAGGGTAAACAAATGGTGACATAATTATCATTTTTAGTTTACTGTTCATGTAAATAATAATTTTTAGTGTAGGTCAGATAAAAAAGCTTGAACAAGCCTTTCTTTTATATTTAAGAGCAACATTGGTGTTGTGAAGAAGGTCACTGATGTTATGGCAACCCCTCTGACAGGAAAAGAGGTGCTGTGGCATATGCTTCCCAGAAGCCCTGGCTCCTAAACACCACTCTAGCAGAGAACATCACTTTTGAGATGCCTTTAATAAAGCAAAGGTAACTGACCTTCATTTACTTTCTCTAGATATATTTATCGTCGATTGCTCACTCCATGGATTTGTTGCCCACGCATTTATATTTTAAAAAAGCCACCATATGGCATCTAGGTCCAACGTTTGTGTCTAATGGGCCTTCTGTACGCATTAACCTGTGTCTGGCATTCGGTTGCCTAGTGATGTACAAAAGTCAAGTGTTTATTCTTCTTTTTAGTGTCCATTTGTCAATACAAATGCGTCCTCTATCCCCATCTGACATTTAATTATTATCGCCTCTTTAAACCTTAGTGACAGTCATTAGACAGATGTGGCCTTCTCTGTGAGTCGCCGCTTCTCATAATCTGTGTTTTATAGCTCCCTCAGCGGCTGATACGTGTCAGCAGTGTCTGTACTCAAAGTACATTGATCTATTTATTTGCTTACAGCCCACTTGTAATTTTAAGATGCTCTCACAGTAGCAAAATTCTTTGGCGAAAAAGTCCATTGTCTACTGTCAGTAGTGTAAAAATATATAAAGCACAGATTACATGGAAGTCACTTTCAAACCAAGCAGCTTGCTGTTCGTCAATGTCGCACATTTGTGTGAAACTTTCAAAATCAGCGAGGGGAAATGTGAAATTTCAAATCACACTGATTGAAATGTGAAATTTCAAATCACACAGATTGAAATGTGAAATTTCAAATCACACAGATTGAAATGACTGGATTTCAGCAAGCAATGGCAAGTGTTACTGCACCTTTGGTCAAAGTTTCTTGTGCTAATTTATTTTTTCATGACTGTTTTCCACTCTTTGAGCTCTGAGGTTGTTAATCAATGGTATTTGCTTCTATTGAAGTTGTCAGCCGCATTATTTCAACTTAATCTTACAATAATTGTGTTTAGAAATAATTGTGTGCAAAGAAAATACCACCAACCAGAGTCGCAACAAGCAATATGTGCTAAAAGCGCTTTTTAGTTCCACCCACTTGTGTGTGTGTGTGTGTGTGTGTGTGTATAATTATATATTTAAAATGACTAGTTTTATATTTCTGTCATTATTCATTTGATTAAAGTCATTCGCAAAGCTATAATGTACACAGTCTTGTACCTTTGCATTTTTGTCTTTTTTGGCATTTTTCAAATACTTTTTTGCTTCAAATCAAAGTTTGTAATGTTATGATTTACCTCGTACCCATTTGGCTTGGTTCATGGCTCATAACACTTTTTCAAAATCCCTATCAGAGAAATTAATGAAAACAAACAAACAAACAAAAAAACAATTCCCGAACCAATATTGCTGAAAAAGGGGGCTGGCTCTAATGCATTCTATTGGGTAGATCCGGCCACAAAGAAGTCTGATTGGTCAACAGTCACATTTAGCATTGCTGATCGCACATTTTGTATGTTCTGATTGGCTTTGATTATATCGCATACATTTTCGCATTATTGTGGACAGACACATTTCGTAAAGCTCTGATAGCTTTGAAAAATTATATTGGGAGGTAAATTAGAATCTTTGGACTATGTCGTGTTTGTCTGTAATTTTTATACTTATTTAAAGTAGCAATGCTTTAAAATGCTATTACATCAGTGACATGCACAGAATCAGTCATTCATTATTAACCACAAATTTTATTTCAACAACATTATTTAAAAGGTACTAAAGCTAGATTACCACATAGTGTTAAGTATCTAGCCAGCTGTGCTTCAGTCTCATATCTTTTGTTTTTTCCAGGTACAGAGCGGTAATTGAAGCATGTTCTCTCCAGCCGGACATTGACATTCTGCCCCAGGGGGACCAGACGGAGATCGGAGAGCGGGTTAGTGTGCCGCCCATGTGACTTTGGTGATGCATTTCATTACCAGCCATCTGGAATGGCTTTAGTACTGCAAATGGTAGAGTTTCAGTTATGATGGGTCATATTGAATTCCACTGATAAACATACATACTCCTCATGTTTTAGTATCCAGGCAGCCGTTAAAAAGGCAGTGTCTCTTTTGTTTACTCTCAGGTTTTTAGTCCAGGTCACATTTAAGGCAGCCTGATGTCGTAAATGGCTTTCAGGTTGTTCCTAAAAGCAGTCTTCCAGCTCATTTAAAGAGTTCAGTCAACAGTCAACATGATCAATACATATGCCAAGTGTGTGCGGTACGGTTACCTTAACAGCTTCTACCCCCTGCCCCCTTCCTAATTAGGTGTTTTATCAATACAGCCTTGCTGGTAACTTTCCTCTTCCTATTCTTTGCTCTTTCCAGGGCATTATTCTTTCCGGAGGCCAGAGGCAGCGAATCGGTGTCGCTCGAGCTCTTTATCAAACCACCAATGTGGTGTTCCTGGTAGGTCCAGATACAGCTAGCATGCATGCAAATCAGTGAAGTGAGACGTCAATTAATTTTTTCTTTTATCGTAGGATGATCCGTTCTCAGCACTGGACATTCACCTGAGTGATCACCTGATGCAGGAGGGCATTCTTAAGCTACTGAGAGAGGAGAAGAGGACGGTGGTGCTCGTGACACACAAACTACAGTATCTCCCGCATGCAGATTGGGTACTTCATATGCAAATACACTTACAGTTCTTCCCCTTTAGAAAGTCATTTAAACCAGTTGGTCAGAATTTTGATGGCTAGATCAGATTTAAAACTGCTCTTAGGCAGAAGAGCAGACATGGACATTTGACTATTCTCTGTTATATCGGAAAGAGAAAAAGCAAAAGAATTATTGAAAAGGTGAGCTCTGAGATGTAGAAGCCTAATTTAAAAGTCAAATCTCACAAGGGCTGAGCTATACTTATGAATTATTTACCTTCATTCATCACCTGTTGTCAACCCGCAGAACCTCTAGAAATCATTTCTGAGGAGCCCTCAGAAATTATTTCTGTAGGAATGCGTTTTATTTATAGCTCAATACAAGCCTGTTGTAAAGGATGAATTAATTTGGATTCTGTCACGTTTTAACCTGCAAATCCTACTAACACAGTTCATTAGAGATCACATTGAATAAAATAGACCATCTGGTCTACAGAAAAAGCTAATTAAATTCCCATTTGGCCACTGTTTGCAATGAGATAAATCAAACTGCAGACCAAACCAAAGCCGTTCAACCAAAATAAGGTCACTGCAGGTTTAGAATAAGCAAGTCATTCTCTTCTTCTACCTAACCTGATTTTGTTTTTCACCAACAAGAAATGTTCCACATTCAGACACCTTATAAGATGCAACAGGCACAAATGCTGTACTCAGACATTTCTCTCAGGAAACACTTCTTACAATGCACCAAACTCCTACATTTTAAGCTCAGTAGCTGGAAACACTACTTTTAAAAAAGTGAGACATTACAGTTTTGCATTATTTATAATAAAAGTAACTAAATATGTTACTTTTAATTTCTCTCTTCCAGAATGGAAGCACTATGTTTGACTTGCAGAGATTTTACTTTTAAAAGAATATTGCAGGTTCAGTACAAGTTCAGCAAAATTGACAGCATTTATGGCATATGTTGATTAGCCCCCACCCCACACACACAAATAAAATAAAAATAAAAAATCTTAATTTTTGGAATACTTTGTGCTAATCAACATGTCATAGATGTGGTCAATTGTGATTCATTTGTAATTAACCTATGATATTCCTTTATTCAATATAAAACCAGATAAATTGGCTTGGAAGTTAAATTAGAAGTGGATGAAATGTACAAGAATGTGAGAATCTATAATTATCCTATAATTATTTTCTTTACCTCATGTTCCCTGAAAAAATCTTGAGATCGTACACAGTAAATCTGTTTTGTTTTAAGGTGGTTTAGATATGTTTACTGGAAAAGTTTTGATATGTTTGTTTCCTAAATATGGTTTGATTGTAACCATTTCTTTAGTTAATTAAAACATAAATATGCATAGTTCCAAATGCTTTGATCCAACATATCTAACTAGAGAAAACATTTTCATGAAATTGCAATTCTCAAGTCGATTTGTTGTCATCGTCAGCCTTGTTATTGGAAATAAATAAAGCCCCAGTCTCTCTCATACTGGGCTCTGGGTGATGAATTGCCTTGTTAAAGTCTTCCTCCTTCTGGCACTCAATAAATCACCAGTGGTCAGACGAGAGTTCTTTTTTTTTTTTTTTTAACTCCCTGTTATTTAGACATAGTCACTTTAAGCTGACAGATAGAAAGGGTCAGGCTTGCTGTTAAATATTGGCTTTACTTCTCATGGGGCATTAAAAATGTCCACCTTCTTATGTGGCAAATGAAGTAATAATTGAATGTTGTTTCTTTTGTAGATCATTGCAATGAAGGATGGCAGCATACAGACAGAAGGGACATTAAAGGACATCCAAAATTCTCAGCCTGAGCTCTTCGAGCATTGGAAGACTCTGATGCACAGACAAGATAAAGAATTTGAGAAGGTAGTCTGCAGAAAATTAATGAGATACTAGAGCAAGTGATTTAAAGGGCAAGTTCATTAGTTTTGCTTTGTTATGCCAAATATTCACTTGACCTTTTTGTTGACATTTGTTTGTATTGTTTGAGAGATTGGAAAACTAATCTCTATGTTTATGCTGACAAAATATAAGCTTGGAAATCAAAAAGACAGGATACAGTGGATACACTGAGAAGAGAATGCATGTAAAATTGGACCAAATAGGCAAAACAGTGTCTGTAATAGACTCCAAACAAGTGTCTAATATGCCATCTAGTGGCCAACACAGCTGCCAATCAGGTCACTGAACTGTTCTTTTGTGTTAAAAAATACATTTAAACCTCAAGACTTTGAAGTACCTCAAGGAACTGTGTTGGGTCCCTTCCTGTTCATCTTCTACATGGCATATCTTACAGTATTTGGACCAAAACTACCTGCGGATGTTCTTTATAGGCTCCTTCATTATAGGCTCAGATCTTTCAACATGTGCAGGAGGATGTAAGGACATTCTTGCAGAACAGGTCATCTCAGGCCACTATTATTCAGCGTACCTTTGCAGAAACCCAAATACTCAGGCAAAGAATTGGAAACAAATCATATAAAGAATGAAATTGACATTTGATTTATGCTGCTTAACTAGCCAAATATGCTAAACAGAGTACCCTGTTCTCCATTATTTTGTGTTCCAGGAGACAGTAGATGAAAATATGACGGTGCTGGAAAGAAAAAACTTGAGACGAGCCATGTACTCCAGAGAGGCTTTAAAGACTGAGGAGGAAGAGGAAGGTAAGAGTAGATAAACATGCAGCAAAACACTAATATGAGCTTTTTAGCAGAGTTTGTATTACATGCTCATCTGATGCAATAACAAATTTTTCCTGCAAGCTCCTTGCAATTAAAAGACAATGGGTTGTTGCATTGTTAACTATGAAAGCCCCTGGTGGAAATCCTCATAAATCTTCATTAAAGATCTGGGTGACAGGAGAGTAGTAATATTTCTTGTTCCTTTTTGCAGTTTTTTGCTGACTGCAGCATTGAAAAAAAAGCCAGTTATCTGATTGCAACACCCTCTGCAAGTCCTGATGCCAAGATGTTTCGATGCCCACCCTCACCACCTGTCAGGAAGCTCAGGATGCACTGACAGATGGCTGAGGTCCCTGGTCTTGGTGGCAAGCCTAGACTGAGCATTGTAATGAATCTGTAATTAAGAAATACGATCCTTCCGAGTGGAACAGGGCAACATATTGGCATCATCCAGAGGTCTCTGCCTGCAATGAGGAAATTGCAATTGGTATAGAGCAAAGCTAGACAACCCTTACTCTGGAGGGCTTCTTTCCTGCAGACCTTAATTAGCTGGTTTAGGTGTTTTAAATTAGGGATGGAGCTAAACTTTTTTGAAAGGGTTGGCTGTGCTGGTATAGAGAATATGGCCATAGTTGTTTAAGCTTTGTTTTTGTTGTGTTATGCATAATTTGTGAAAATTTTACAACTACACACCAAACACACATTACTTGCAAGTTTGTAGTTGATCATTTGTAAGTAGGACTTCATGGGAGGACTTGAAGACAGCATATAAAGTCTGTAATTCAGGGGTGTCCAGACCTGATCCTGGAGGGCTATTATCCAGCAGAGTTTGACTACAGTCCTAATCAGGCACACTTGAAATGAAGTTCCCAATGCAGGTTCGGGAGGAGCCTAATCATCCAGTCCTGTCAATCATTGCTACAACCGTATATAAGTAGCAGTCATTGCTCCTTTCCAGCGACAATTCTTCTGGCACCCTCCACCTCCCCTTCTCCTCTAATTCCTCTCTTTTTCCGCCACACTGTACCATCATAGGGGTTCTTACTCTGAGCTTGAGCTGAGCCTTGATTCGAGCCTCCTTCGTGGACAGCAAGCCAAGTTTGTTTACCATTATCTGGCAGGATTGAATGAGCAGGCAAACTTGTGAACCAGCTATTCAAAGTTTTCAGGATCACTAGAAGCATGCAGGCAGGTGAAATGGAGCTAAACTCTTTAGGAAAGAGAGCAGGATTGGACCCCCTGCTGTAAAGCATTAGTCTGCAGGATAATGCTAGTGCCACTAGATTCAGTGCATCGAAGAGTTCCTGTGTTCATGGGCTTGGAGGGAAATAATGATTTACAATTATTGAGTATTCTCTAGATGGCAGATATAGGCTGAGCGCCAGTCATGTGGCAGTTGGCCGAATTTCAATATACTCCAGTCCTAAATGTATATTGAAAGGTTGGCCTCACTGCAGTGACTTACAAAATAGTATACTCCATGCTTTGCTTGAAAAAGTGACCAGAAACTCTTCCAGAAGTGTCACCGCACATATTGTGTTCTCTGTGAAATTGCCGTTTTACTGTATCCTGGATACATCCAAGAGTTCAGGGTTTGGTTGGTTAGCTTCAACTGCCATTGACAGTAGCAGATGGTTTTCTCCAGGTGTTATTTCGATTTGTTTGCTAAACATTGTTGATTTTAGTTGTAGCATGGGAGAGAGAGCAAGAGTATTTATCATCTGCTGATGGTCCAGACCACACTGGAATGAATGAATAATGAATGTGGGGATGGTTCTGTCTCCTCAGCACTGAGGTTGTGCTGAGTTCTTAAACCATAGTGGGTTGTAGCACATTGTTTCCCTTCATAATGGCTAATGTGCTGTGCTAGTAAGTACTCAAGGGTATTCCTGGCACGGTCCAAGTGTTACATGCCTATGGGCTTTGCAGCATCTTTCTCATGTTTATTCCTTTCTATATCTCTCCCCTCTTTGCCATCCACCTACACTTGTGTGTTTTTTAAATGCCAGCATGACGCTGCTTTTTAAAGGGGTCATATGATGTTGCTAAAAAGAACATTATTTGGTGTATTTGGTGTAATGCAAAGTGTTTATGCGGTTAAAAAAACCCATTATTTTCCACATACTGTACATTATTGTTGCTCCTCTATGCCCCGCCTTTCTGAAACGCATCGATTTTTACAAAACTCATCGTTCTGAGAAGCGAGGTGTGCTCTGACTGGCCAGCTATCCAGTGCATTGTGATTGGCCGAATACCTCAATCGTGTGACGGAAATGTTACGCCCCTTACCATGTTGTGATGCCGTGTCCCGGCGCAACGACACAAAAACAATAAAACCCACTATAAACGTGGCATTTGTTGCATTCAGTGAGGACATAATAACTGATTATAATGACTTATACTGTCTTTTTACGCATTGCGTTGCGTTGCACCGCGCCGCGCCGCGTAAACATAACACCATGTCTGCATTTGTGATTGTAGAAACGCCCAACAAGCACTACTCTTCACCACTCAAAACTCGCGTTTGAATAGTCAGTAGCAAATTCTTTAAATATTGAAACATACTTACAGGCTGTGAGTCAGAAGCACCAAACTGTCCTTGCGATGTTGGAATTGCCCCACTTTATAGTGTTCACAGCCATTCATAGTGTTCACATTGTAGGCTACTCTCTCCCAGGATCAGCAAACAGTCCTCTGAAAAATGTGCTGCACACACTCGAATATTTGCACTGTACTGTTCTGGAACAGTGTTGTAAATATAACTTAACCACTGATTTTTAGTTGTGTAATCATTTGGAAGGCCATACAAAGTACTTTCGCTTTCACAACGAAACATACAGTGTCTCCACGACATGGCGGCGGCAACAACAATACTACAGCAAGAATAAAAGTTATGCCTTCTTTAATTGCGTTTGGGCGATGTTATGCAAATCTCCCAACACCGTGACATTGACATGTGAGAGCGTGTTTAAATGAGCCGTTTTAGGAAGGCGTGGCAGAGTCTTAACTTTTATAAAGAGTATCTCTTTGGATTTGAGACTTTAATCTTTTCAACGTTACAGATCTTATATATGCACAAACAGTTTATAACACTCCAAAGACAAATGAAAACATGAAATCGCATCATATGACCCCTTTAAATTTAGAGCAGCAAGTGCAGTGTGCTCTATACAATTCAAGTTTGTACTTGTTCAAAGGATTATACTGTGGACAAGGATATTTTATATGAATGTCAAAAGGGATAATTTGATTGACACATGAACTGTCTGTATGCCTGTTTCTTCTTCTTTCTACCTGGGACAAGTTGTCACATTGTATGTTACACAATTCAATATCTGTCTGTCCTTTGCTATATATAGAAGAGTCTGTGGAGAGCGATGAAGAAGATAACCTGTCTCGAGTGATGAGACACAGAGCCACCATCCCATGGAGATCCTGTGGGACGTATCTGAGCTCAGCAGGCCTCCTGCTGCTTCTCCTGCTCCTGCTGTCCCAGCTCCTCAAACACTCTCTTTTAGTGGCCATAGACTACTGGCTCGCTCACTGGACGTCCAAAGTCATCACAGCCAAAATCGATGCAGCTGCACACAACTGCTCCCTAGTGCAGGTAAAGATAGCAGATCTTACGTGTAAACTCAATTTTTACACTTTCTGAAGAATGCTATGTGGTTGTTTACAAGTCTCTATGATATTCTGGTCAAATTTGTTTAAAAGTGAACATCTGACACATGCCTTGATTTTGACTTTGAAAAGTGAATGTCCTCTTGAATTATTTAGGCTCAGAGTGTATAATATTTACATAATTTATGGTTTGCACCTGCTGAAGTGGCACAGTTCCTCAATCTTGGACAGCGTAGATGCATGATTTCATTGGCTGCTTGTGTTATTAAATTTCTCCATGATAAATATGCCAAATTTGTAATGTCCTACTGGCGTTTTATCTGTCAATGATGCACATAAATGCTGAGAATAGTACACAGGAAAAAGACAAGCGAAGGTGTTAAGAAACAGAAACAGACTTCTCACTTTATTAATAGACCACCGCTGTCACTGAGGAAGAGCATGTTGTGGTGGGCTTAGCCTGGAGCTAGCATGTGTTCTGACAGCTCAGATAACACAGTAAGGCTAGACTCCAGTTGTTCAGGGTTAGAGGCGAGGACGTTTATCTAATAAACCTCAGCTTGCCTCAGTCAGATTGTGCTGAAAATTGTGTTGCTTAGAAGAAGCCAGTGGTTCTCCAGATCTTTCAGGCCTTTCTCATAGACAGAAAGATCCAGCACAAGGTTTGCTTAAATATCCTCACCATCCCACATCCCAGCTGTTCTGTGCGATAAGTGCAAAAAATCTATTTTTTTCCACTTCACATGCTCCTCTTGAGCAGAGATGCTACAGGACATCTTATCAATCTATTTTTTGGATTTTCACAAACCAGTCTTTCTGATCAATACTTAATTCTCCATCACTGCTTAGGAAATTGCTCAGCGCATTTTAAACAGCCATGCTGAATGCAAAGTAGACTTAACTCTGATTTAGATTTTCCACTAATTAGTTCTTATGTTTTTAAGTTAATACTCATTATTGCTGTTCTCTGCTGGAGGTCTACGGTAATGAATAGCCTTTTAGTCGTCTTGATTGCTCAATTGATTTTCTTTCAGTTAGTTATTTCTACAGCGTGCACGATTAGCATTTGGAGGGTTGCAGTACATCAGTCAGAAAATCCTCAGTCTTAATGTGTAATTTAAATGATTTGCCTGCTAGCAGTGTTATGGATTTTTGTAGCTTGTATGGTAAATACACTTAAGGCCTTATAAATTGTTAATAACCATTCTGTGAGAATAATAATAATAATAATGACACAGAGAAACAATAATGTTGGAATCACTTTCAGAAGATTTTTTTTTTTTTTCCGGCTTAAGAATGATAAAAACATTGACAGCCAATCAGAATCCACCTGACAATGGATACGTAAACACTGCAGCAAAATGCAGGTGTCAATTCACCTTTAAATGTTTAATTCTGGTGTGTAAACATCACGCAGTAATTTACAGTAGTGATAATCACATTCTACAAACGAAGTGACTCCAGAAAAACTCTGGTAGTGGCAACCCGTACTTCTACACAGTGTTTACAGAAAAGAACTGAACAACTGGTTGTTAATGGCATATTTGGTTTCACTTTATTTTGATGGTCCCTTTAATACATTTTGTTGACTATAAGTAACATTGCACCTATATTTCTACCAACTCTCATTAGATTGTTAGTAGTGTGTTTGTGTTAGTTGACTCGTAGGGTTAGGGTTGGAATAAGTTGACATGTAGTTGCAAAGTTACTTACAGTCAGTAGAGTGTCTATTGAGAGACCATCACAATAAAGAGTTAGCAGATATGAAGCAGACAGTCTACTAATAATCTAATGAGAGTTTGGTGACATGTAGTTGCAACATTACTTAGTGTCAAAAGAATGTTCAAAAGGGACCATCAAAATAAAGTGTTACCGCATATTTAAATGCGTATCAGAGTTGTGTCTTGTTTTGACTCATTAGTGTTGCCAGATCTTGCTATAAAAAGTGAACTTCACCTGCCTACTTTATTAACTTTTTACTAAATTTAATAATTATCAGCTGAGTCCAAATAACAAGCCCAAAGACGCTTAATAAGCATTACTTGTAATAAGTGGACATGGCAACAGAATTATGTTCTTCATTCTCGAAAGAAGAAGTATTCACTCCTGTATTTAAATGCAGTTGTCGTTCCTAAATGTGTCCGTGGCCTTTAAAGAGTTCGAGCATTTGAAGTGGCAGGCGACAAAACTGCAGTGCGCGCTTATAATAAACACAATATTATCGTCCATCTGTGTAGATGCAAATATAGCTGTCTTTATTTTTGTAGTTATTGTTCTTGCAGCACTGCAACACTAATATTGCTAAATAAATGCTTAAAATAGGCAGCTGTTGTTCTATACAAAGTATAACCATGACAAAACACGTTAACTTATGATTAGATCGATAGAATCACTTACCTGTGCACAGATATATTCCGCCTTCAACTCATGTGGATACCAAGCGAGTTGGTGTTTTTTAAGTGTCATCATTGTTCTCCCTGCAGGATTATGGTTTCAGTCACTCGTCATACCTGCTGGTGTTCAGTCTGCTGTGCTGTCTGGGTATCGTACTCTGTCTGGCCACATCAGTGGCTGTGGAGTGGACAGGCCTGCGGGTGGCCAAAGAACTGCACCACAATCTGCTCAATAATATTATCCTTGCCCCAATGAGGTACATCTAAACCTTCATATTCCTGAAGTGTTTATGTTGAATGTTATTGTATATTGTGTATAATTTGTCATGACTGAGTCACGATGTGTGTGGGTATGTATTAGATGAGAGGACATGAGGTGTGTGGCCAGGAGCATAGTAGAGAGAGAGTTTATGTGTGTCTTGTTTTATTGCTCTTTGCCTGTGTACACTCTATATGGCTCATTTAGCTAAGCAAACAATGTTATGGGATTTAGCGTCTTAGAAGCACTCTAAGTGCTCATGGAAGGACATCTGGACAGATAGGGTGATATGCTAATCTGTAACTCACTGCTTGGTGAAAAGATAGTTAATTAAATAATAATAGTTAAATATAATAATAGCATTTGATTTAATAATAAAAATTAAAAAAAGTTAAATATACATAAACATTTTAAAATAAATGATAAGCTAAATGTTTTTTATTTTTATTTTGTTTATTATTTTTGTTTAAAATTGTTTACTTTTTATAATTATATTTGTTTACCTGCACGTTATGTGACCATTATCTGACAGAAGCATGAGCATGCAAATGTGTTAAATTAATAAAATATAAACTTAATATCTCCTACGGTATTCCATGTAAAATTTAAGTCAAAGTGGTAAGGATGATGGAAAAATTTTGAAAGTCCCTGCTTTAGGGTATATTTAAGCCAAAAAAGCTCTCATTTAAGCTCTCAAACTCCTGAAGAACCAAAAAAAAAAAAAAAAAAACTGAAAAATGTACTGTGTACACATGTAAGCATGAATAATGAACTAAAACTTTTGGATTCAAAATAAAAAAAAAAAACTTAAAAGTCATTGGATTATAGTACAAGAGTATAGTACACCATCCAGGTTTGTTGCATGAAAAAATTTGACATAAGATTCAATTCTTCCCATTTTTCTTTTCCCAGGCTCTTTGAAACGACTCCTTTAGCAAGCATATTAAACCGCTTCTCTTCTGATACCAATACGATAGATCAGGTATGATGTTACGATCTGTCTGTGTGAGGCAATATTTCGTCCTTGGTTTACTATTAGAACAGCATTTAGCAATAGCTTTTAAATAACTGCATATGAATATTTCTGTCTCTCTATGTTTCAGCACATTCCTGCTACTCTGGAGTGTTTAAGTCGCTCCACGCTGCTGTGTGTATCGGCTCTGGGTGTGATCTCATACGTCACGCCGGTTTTCCTCATCGTAGTCGTACCGCTGGCCATCGCCTGCTACTTCATCCAGAAATACTTCAGAGTCGCATCAAAGTAACCATTCAGATTCATTTATCTTTTCACTGAAACTCTTTACTTCTCCAATGCTTTGTCCAGATTAGCTTTGCTTGGTTTTGATTCAATGTTAATTTATTCTAGGAAAAATATTGTAAATATCAAAATAATGATATTGTAAATCATGTAATCCTTTGTAATTTGGTGCATTATTAATATAGATAATTCTAACAGAATTTAGAATTCAGTCACAAATTTAATCTCAATATATAAAGGGATAGCTCACCCAAAAATGTTATTTTATCATTATTTACTCAGCCTCATGCCACCCCTACTGTATCTGACTTTCTTCATATGAATATAAATGAAGATTTTTTTAAAATAATCCATCTGAAGTAGTCCATATGATGCAATTGGTGCCCAAAAGTTGACACTCAAATCATGATGGTGATCCATATGACCCTAGTGGATAAATCAATGTCTTTTGAAGCAAACCGACAGGTGTGCATAAGAAAAATATGAATATTTTCAACTTTTTATTAAAACCATAAACTGTCCAAAGCTGTGAAGTTTGCATGCAAAGTGGTGGTCCACGAATGCATGTATAACAGTTGGATGGAAGCGATGGTGATAGTTAAAAACAAAACAAACAAAAAAAACTTAACTGTATTGTGAAGTGTAAAAGTGTTATTAATCTCGCTAGAAAGAGTGATGCAGAAACAAAAAAGTTTCACATCAGTGCTTTGCAAAGTATGATGTAAGAGTGTGGTGAAGTGTGTATAAAGCTTGTTGTGAAGGAACATCACTTCTTGAGCGAGCTTCAATTCAACAACTTTTCAAGCGTAAACTTGACCCTCTCTTGAACGCTCGTTAGCAGGAAGCCATGCTTTATAGACAAGTTTATTTTGATTCATTGATTCATCCACTGGGGTTGTATGGATTACTGTCATGATTGTTGTATGTACTTGTACGGACTCACAGAGATGGATTACGCTTCTTAAAATCTTCATTCGTGTCTGAAGAGAGAACGTCATATACATCTGGAGTGGCATAATGATTAGCATTAGTCATTATTTACTCACCCTCATGTCGTTCCAAACCTGTAAGAACTTCGTTGATCTTCGGAGCACAACTTAAGATGTTTTTTTATGAAATCCGAGAGCTTTCTGACCCTGCATAGACAGCAAGGGAACTACCACGATCAACGCCCAGAAAGGTAGTAAGGACATCGTTAAAATAGTCCATATAACATCAGTGGTTAAACCTTAATGTTATGAAGCTATGAGAATATTTTTTGTGCGACAACTATGACTTTATTCAACAATTTTTTCTCTTTCGTGTTAGACACACATCTCTTTTTGTTCACGATAGTTCACGACGCATGTGTGTGCATTCCTCTGTTCGAAAACAAGGTTATATGGACTATTTTCATGATGTCCTTACTACCTTTCTGGGTCTTAAACATGTCAGTTGCGTTGCTGTCTATGAAGGGTCAGAAAGCTCTTGGATTTCAACAAAAATATCTTAATTTGTGCTCCGAAGATGACCGAAGGTCTTACGGGTTTGGAACAACATGAGGATGAGTAATGACAGAATTGTCATTTTTGGGTGAACTATCCCTTTAAGCATTGAGATGTTTAGTTGAACTGACCTGTGTGTGTATTTGCAGAGATCTCCAGCAGCTGGAAGACAGCACACAGCTTCCTCTGCTCTCACACTTCTCTGAGACAGTAGAGGGGCTCACAACCATCAGAGCGTTCAGGTGCGCAGAACAACGTTCATCTATTGACCCTGTCAGTCTTCCTCAGTCACTCTGGTTAAAAGCATCTGCTAAATGCTTTCCATTTAAACAGACTCTTCTGGTACTTTCCTTTCTTAGGTATGAGCCTAGATTCAGACAGAGACTTCTAGAGTTCACAGATGCCAATAACATGGCCTCTCTCTTCCTCACAGCGGCCAATCGCTGGCTGGAGGTTCGAATGGTGTGTTCATAAGCCACACAAGTCATTGTGTTGTGACTGTTTGTTCCAGTTTCTGTGATGTTAAAAAATAAATGTCTTCTTCGTTTGATCAAACCCTGCCTAAAATAGGCTCAGAAGTAACTGTGATTCTGTTGTATCTCCTGCAGGAGTACATTGGGGCCTGTATTGTCTTAATAGCAGCTGTGGCGTCCATCACAAACTCTCTGTACAATCATCTGTCCACGGGGCTGGTGGGGCTGGGACTCACGTACGCCCTCATGGTAAGAACACACATATATACAGTATATATTTTCAACACATTGATCATCAGTAATATCGGATAACTTCTGTATATTATATCTCTCAGGTGTCCAACTATCTGAACTGGATGGTGCGTAATCTGGCAGACATGGAGGTGCAGTTGGGAGCTGTGAAGAGGATAAAAGCTCTGCTGAAGACTGTACCTGAAAACTACGAGGGTCTGCTGTGTGAGTATCCCTATACACTGGATATACGAGCCATATTTACTGTCTACAGCTGCTTCGCCCTTCACTTCGAGTCTCATTTTCACTGGACTTGTACACTCGGTATCTGTCGCCTTCATTTCCTGTTCTCTCACTTTCCGTCCGTCTCTGTATAACTTATGCCTCATATCTCTTTGGTTGAATGTTTCTCTCTCAGCGGCGTCTCAGGTTCCTGAGGGTTGGCCTCATCAGGGTGAGATTCAGATCCAGAATCTGAGCGTGAGGTACGACAGCACCCTGAAGCCCGTCCTCAAACAAGTCAATGCCCACATCAGCCCAGGACAAAAGGTACAACTGACAGTCGTCTGCAAACAAAGTCAAAAATATCACTGCTTTTTTAGTAGTACAAATGTAATAAAAAAATGTTTTATATATATATACACTGTATGTATTATAATAATATAATTATTAATAAGAAATTGTAATGATCTATTTAACTTGTGTAAAAAATGTAAGAATATATATGAACAGAAAATATATGTTCCATATATTGCTTTAAATATGTAAAACTACATACTATTATATTAAATTTAATTTTTTAATTAAGTTATAATATTACAATGTATTAAAATATGAAAGACACACACACTCTTTTAAATATTTAAAAACAATGATCAGATATAACAAAATAATGAATAATAAATAGTGTTAGATATTAAAATCTCGATTAATCGCATCCAAAGTTTTTTATGTAATATATGTGTGTGTACTGTGTATATATATTATGTATATATAAATACACACACATACAGTATATATTTATTGTATATATTTACATGTATATATTTATGTAATTTATATTATATATAAATATATTCAATATACAAATATAACATATTTTTCTTAAATATATTCACATGCATGTGTGTGTATTTATATATTCATAATAAATATACACAGTACACACACATATATTTCATAAACAAAAACTTTTAGTTCGGATGCGATTAATTGCGATTAATTGTTTGACAGCACTAATTAAAATATGATATACGTGTATTCGATTATCAAAACAATTCAAATATAAGTATAAAATATGATTATATATTATTAAAAGTCTACTTTTAAAACAAATCTGTTATAGGTTGGAATTTGTGGTAGAACAGGAAGTGGCAAGTCGTCTTTCTCATTAGCCTTTTTCCGGATGGTGGACACATTTGAAGGTGACTCATTTTTCATGTTCAAGCTAATGTAATTTAAATCACAGAGTATGTATTATATATGGCATGGATTTTAAGTCTCTATGATTTAATAGGGCGTATAATCATCGACAACATCGATATAGCAAAGCTGCCTCTTCAGACGCTGAGGTCGCGCTTCTCTATTATTCTGCAAGATCCCTTCTTATTCAGCGGAACCATCCGGTGCGTCTCATGAAACGATGATATTGACACACATGATTTACATTTGTACAACAGAATCAGTTTGAATTCAATACATGAGATATGATTTCACAACCTGTACATTATATACATTATGAATGAAAGACAGACAAGCATAAATAAGCATTCATATATTATTTATCACTGCCGTTCTCTAAATGTACCATAGCAACAGCAGAGTGAACTCGTTTTTTTTGTCTTGTTTCAGTGTTTTTAAAAGCTTCGTCACACATAGCTATGGGACTGAAGAACTGAAGGATTTCTAGGGCAAGCTGAATTTATAATGAAGTTTTATAATACCTCATCTTCTTCTGTTCAGTTTTAATCTAGATCCTGAGATGAAGGCTACAGACAGCATGCTGTGGGAGGCGTTGGAAATAGCACAACTCAAACCAGTAGTTAAAACCCTGCCTGGAGGACTAGGTAAGAAAAAAACAAAAAACATGCCAGATACTGATAGAAATCACATTAAAGGGATC